>NW_003852409.1:10044692-10058447 GCF_000181295.1 Otolemur garnettii | reverse complement strand
ACATACACATATACATTATATACATACATATATACATATGTATACATACATATTATGTATGTATATAATGTATATATACATTATATATGTATATCATATATGTATTACATACATATTATATGTATATATTATGTATATATAATTATGTATATGTGTATATATTATGTATATTATATGTATATATATTATATGTATATATTATATATATATATTTTGTAGAGGTGGAGTCTGGGCTTCTGGTGTACCCATTACACTAGCAGTGTACCGTGTACTCCATATGAAATTTTTCATCCCTAACCTCCCCACTTTCCCTCCCTTTGAGTCTCTAATAACCATTATACCACTTCTGAGCCTTTGTGAAGCCACTTATAAGTTTAGCTGCCACTTATAAGTGAGAACATGACACATTTATTTTTCTGTCCCCAAGTTACCTCAGTTAGGATAATGGCCTCCTTAGTTCCATCTAAGTTGCTGTAAAGATACTATTTTGTTCTTTCTTAATGGTTGAGTACTCCATCTCACACACACACACACACACACACACACACCCCACACATTTTCTTTATCCACCCATCAGCTGATGGACATTTAGGTTGATTCCATATCTTTATAATTGTGAATTGTGCTGTGGTAAACATGTGAGTGCAGGTATCTTTTTTGATATAATAATTTCTTTTCCTCTGAGTGGATACACAGTAGTGGGATTGCAGGATCAAATGATAGATCTGTTTTTATTTCTTTGAAAAATCTCCATATTAATCTCCATAATTATACTAATCTTATAATCTCCACGTTATACTAATTTACATTCCAATAACAGAGTATATAAGTGTTCTCTTTACACATTTGCACCAACATCTATAGTTTTATGACTTTTTAATAATGGCCATTGTAATTGGAGTAAGATGCTATCTCATCATGGTTTTAATTTGCAACATTTGATGATTAGTGATCTGAGCATTTTTTTTTCATGTTTGTTGCCCATTTGTATATCTTCTGGAAAATGCCTGTGCATGTAAATTGCCCACTTCTTAGTGGGGTTGTTTTTGTTTTGTTTTGTTTTTTCTTGCTGAGCTATTATAGGTAAAACATAGATTCTGGATATTAGCTCTTTGTCAGACACATAGATTATAAATACTTTCTCCCATTTATAGGTTGTCTGTTTTTTTAACTATTTCTTTTTCTAGGCAGAGCTTTTTAATTTTATCCATCTAGTCTAGAGAATTTTTATTACTCATTCAATCTCTGTACTTGTTATTAGTCTGTTCAGGAGTTCTATTTCTACCTGGTTTAATCTCAAAAAGTTGTAGGTTTTTAGGATTTCATCTGTTTCCTCTAGATTTTCTAGTTTGTGAGTATATAATTGTTCATAATAGTCTCTGATGATCTTTTGCATTTCTGTGGTATCAGTTGTATCCTTTTTCATTTCTGATTATGTGTATTTAGATCTTCTCTTTTCTTTTATTGGTTAGTCTAGCTAGTGATTTATCAATTTTGTTGATATTTTCCAAGAACCACCTTTTCATTTTATTGATCTTTTGTAATTTTTTTGTTGTTGTCCCTTTTCATTTAGTTCCACTCTGGTTAAGTTGTTTATTTTTCTTCTGCTAATTTTGGGTTTTATTTTTTCTTGTTTTTCTAGTTCCTTGAGGAATGATGTTAAGTTGTTAATTTGTGATCTTTCTACTTTGTGATTTAGGCATTCAATGCTATAAGCTTTTCTCTCAGCACTGTTTTTGCTATATCCCTTGGGTTTTGGTATGTTGTTTTTTATTTTAAGAAATGTTTTAATTTCCATCTTTATTTCATCATTTACCCAATGATAACTCAGGAGCATGTTGTTTCATTTCTATGCATTTGTATGGTTCTGGAGTTCCTCTTTGCATTGATTTCTTGCTTTATTCTACTGTGTTCAGAGAAGATACTTGATATGATTTCAATTTTCTTTAATTTGTTAAGATTCGTTTTGTGGCCTAAAATGTGGTCTATTTTGGAGAATGTTTCATTTGCCAGTGAAAAGCATATATATTCTATAGTACTTGCATGGTTCTTTAAGTGTCTGTGAAGTCCATTTGGTCTTAAGTCCAATGTTTCTTTGTTGATTTTCTGTCTTGCTGTTTAGTGCTGTGAGTGGGGTATTGAAGTCCCCCATCATTATTGTGTTGCTTTTTTTAGGTCTAATAACATTGCTTTTGTAAATTAAGGTGCTTAATTTACACCTTACCTTACCAATGTTGGGTATATATATATATACATATATATATATATATACTTTTTTTTTTTAGGTTCATTATATCCTCTTGCTGGATTGATCCTTTATTATTAAATAATGAGCTTCTTTGTCTTTTTTTTTACTGTTTTTTTATTTAAAATCTCTTTTATCTGATATAAACATACATATTCCTGCTCTCTTCTGGTTTCTACTTCTGTGGAATCTTTATCCATTCCTTTACTTTCAGTCTATATGTGACATTAGAGGTAAGAGGATTTCTTGTAAGCAGCACATAATTTGGATCTTTTTTTACCATTGTGCTGATCTGTATCTTTTAAGTGGAGCGTTTAATCTATTTATGCTCAAGTTTAATATTGATATGTCAGGTTTTGTTCTTGTCATATTGTTAGTTGATTTCTAGTTGTTTTATAAATTATTTCTTTTCTCTCTTTTTGTCTTTTTTATTTATTGAACTTCAGTCATGTTTCCATCTAATTCTTCTCTCTTTCTCCTTTGTGTATTTTAGAATGCCTGTGATTTTTTTTTTGTATTTTTGTGTGTTTTTATGATGGTGAATATTAATTTTTTTGTTTCAATGTTTAATACTCCTTTGAGTATTTCCTGTAGTACCAGTCAAGTGGGGTTGAATTCTCTCAGTATTTTCTTGTCTGGGAAAGACTTTATTTTGCCTTCATTTGTGAAGGATATTCTAGCAGGATATAAAATACTTGACTTAAAGTTTTTTTGTTGTTGTTTGTTTGTGGGGTTTTTTGTTTGTTTGTTTGTTCATTTTTGGGTTTTGATCAGTACTTTTAAAATGCCATTTCATTCTCTTCTAGCCTGTAGGGTTTCTTTGGAGAAGTCCACTGTTAATCTGTTGGGGGTTCCTTTATAGATGACTAGATGCTTTTCTCTTACTAATTTTAAAATTCTTTCTCTTTGACTTTAGACATTCTGACTACAATATGTCATGATAAATTCCTTTTTGCAATATATATGCTTAAGGATCTCTGGACCTCCTGTGTTTGAATATCCAATTCTCTTGTTAGTCCTGGAAAGTTTTTAATGATTATTTCCTTAAATGGGTTTTCTAAACTTTTTGATCTTTCTTCCATCTCAGGAATACCAATAATTCATAAATTTGATCACTTTATGTATTCTCAGATGTCTCAAAGGCTCTGCTAATTCTTTTTTTTTTTTAATCTTTTTTACTTTATTTTTGTCTGACTAGATTATTTGAGAAGACTTGTCTTCAAGTTCTGAGATTTTCTTTTTTTTTCTACTTTATATAGTCTGTTTTCTCTTGGCACATCTGGTATAGCAGTTGCTTATTATAATTTTTTTTATGTTTTTGCAGTTTTTGGCTGGGGCTGAGCTTGAACCCACCACCTCCAGTATATGAGGACAGCACCCAACTCCCTGAGCCACAGGCACCACCCACTTATTCTAATTTTTTTTTAAATGCTTTTGAAGGAGAGAACTTTTTTCCTGAAGATATGTATATATATTGTTGGTTTATTACGACACTTTGGCTTTAATTTTGGGTGCCCGCAGTAATGTGACCTTTGTATGACTTCTTAGGCAGTACCCAGGGCCAATGGTATCTGTGGTTTTCTTGTGGCTTAGGGAACAATTATTAGTTGAGACCGTGGTGAAGTTTTGCTGAGAACCTGAGTGCCAGCTGAGCCAGTCTTTGGGCCCCAGTGGTGGAAGCAGTGAGCTGAATATGCCAGATTTTAGGTACTAGAGCAGCTTACACTGCTTAATGTACCTTGGGAATTCTCAGGCCTTTCTGTGGCTTGCTCAGAGCTAGTAGATGGAGCAGCAACTGGCTATGTGTGGAAATAAGTTCCCAGCCCCTGAGTGGCTGGTATGATGTGGGTCCTAGTACTGGTGGAGACACCCAATAGGACCCAAATTGTTCATGTCAGTGTTACTAGTAGCTACGATAGACTGGGAAAGCTAGTCCCCAGTCCCATAGCTGCTATAACAAGGCAGTGAATATTGTTCTAAAAGGGATTGGAAGAGTTTGGTCACCCCTCTCCCTTCCCAGCTGGGCAGAGGCTACAGTTATGTCACTTTGATCTCAGCCTGAGTACAAGGTACAGCCCAGGCTTAAACTCTCAATATGGATCCAGGTGTGTGCTTATAGTCAAAGAAGGCAGGGCTCCTTTCAGGTAAGCAGCATAGGCAAGATATTGTAGGGGATGTAGTCTGCTCATATCTCATTCTTATAGAATTCCATGCTAGGTGGTGGAAATTGCCCTAGTGTGTGTGTATTAGGGGATCTTGGACTCTCTTCTCCCTCCTAAGTTGACAGGGCTATAGCTGTGTCAGGCTGAACTCAGTCCAAGAGCAGGGAGCTACTGGGCTTTAAACTGTGACCAGAGAAAGTATGACTTTTCTCAGGCAGGTTGTGCTGATAGGAAATTACGGCGAGTATAGTTTGCTCAAGACTCTGTTCCACAGCAGCCAGGAGCAAGATGGTGGGCACACTGTATCAAAGAGATTCTCTCAGCTGTTAACCAGGCCCTGGCCAGGCAAGATGCCCTCAACTCGCTCTCTCTACCCATCTTAATTCCCATTGCTTTCCTGGTAAATCCCAATATTCTTTCCTAGATGGTCTGTTCAAAATGTAAGAATATGCTTACTATTCTTATTCCTCTACATGGAGGAGACACATGCTACTGTATCCAATCAGCAATATTCTGTAACATGGAGATGATTACAGCTCATTAAAGTACAACAAACCTGTAGAGTTGTTAAAGTGACTAGCAAAGATAACTCCTGCTTTTTTTAATACAGTGCCTGGTACATAGTAAATGCTCAACGAAGGCTACTTATCTATATTATAATACTGTCTTCTAAGTAAGAGCAGGAACCATATTTCATTCATTCATCCAGATAGACTGCTTAAGCAATTCACTTACCTTCTCTGAGACCTAAATCCTCCATCTGTGAAATGGAATAAAAATACCAACGTCACAAAGCTATTTTGGTATGTAAAAGACCCTCAAAATCACCTGATACATTAGTGGACTCTCTTTATGTACCACAGTTTCACATGGAAATAGGTAGTGTAATAAATACTTCTTGATCATGGTAATTTTTACATTACACCAATCCATAATATAAAAATAATAATATTGTCTCTTCCCCATTCCTTGGAATCTGCAAGGATAAATGAGACTATCTCTAAGAGAAAGATTGTGATGAGAATGTTGCTTTATAAATCTAAGGGACTGCTATTAATGGTCACCTTCCTAATAGTAAATTTGGTACTGGAGAAATCATAGCTTATCATGCATGGCTCCTTAAGGGAAGCCTATCAAGACCTCCTTCAATGACATAGTGGCAGCTGGTGCCTGAGGCTTTGAATCTATGGAAATATGAGAGGGAAGATAGTATTGTCACAGAAAGAATTCAAAAGGGAATGTGAGATGGCCATTAGACAGAATATTCTCTTCTATACTCTGCTTCTTCCCACACCAGTTTCCCTTGGGTGACAACACCAGACTTTGAGGTCTGATCCTCAATTTCACAGGCCCAGGAACTCAAATATGTCCATAAATCCAGACCATTATCAAACTTTTAGAGACACTTTCCTATGGGAAACTCTTAGAAAAGCAGGCAAGCTGGGAGGCTATTTCCTTCTGGCAGCCTGATCCAAAGCTATCTATTCAGGGAGTGACAATTTTAGCCCCAAAGGCAAAGGACTAGACCAGATTGAAGAAGCAAGTTTCTTCCAACATGCCAGCCAAGAGCACACAAATCTGGACAAAAAGCCAGCTGCCCTGCTTAGATTTGGGATGGCAACCTCTCCAAACCTCTATTTCCAATAAAATAGAAAGGGATCTCAAAGGGGGTTGTAAGGGTTATTTGAGTCCATCATGTGCCTTACTCAGCAACTGGCACATATGAATCCCTCCAGTAATGACAGCAATCATCACTATGGTTATTGTACTGCTAGTATTTGGTTGATTATTCAAAGAAAGGATGTGTACCAAAGCCAGGCTATTTTGAGGGAAAGACCAGGAAAGTCTGCAGTCCAGATAAAGGGCCCTCCCCAGTATTTCATAATTTGGTCTCGATTGTGCTAAGAGTAGATCAACAGTGTCCTTAAAGGAATTGCATCAGGCTAGACAACTTCTTCAACTCAGGAGACACTGATACAGAAGCCAGACACAAACATGCACGTTTATAGATTCAGATATCCGTATCCGTCAGCAGTGACTGAAGCACTTCAAGTACACAGGAAACCAAATGAGAGTGAGAGAATAGGGAATTGGAAGTCCAGCAGGTACTTATCGAGTGTGCCAATGCCACATAGACTCCCTCTCTCTCTCTTTCCACAATAGAATTGGCCTCCCAAGTAATCTGATTATATAATACTCATGTCTACTAAAATAATGTGTCCTTGTGTATAGAGATAAGTCTTGCTCCTCTTTCCCCAAAATTGACATAAAGCATTTCTCAATATACAGTAAAATTCTAAAGTCCCACCAATGTAGATTTGATTCCCTACTCTACCACTGTCAGGCTGTGTGACCTTGGAAACATCGCTCATCTTCTTTGAATTGTACTTTGCTGCTCAATAAAATAATAACAAGAGTCCTACTTCATGGACTTTTGTGAGATCTAGCAAAAATGTATGTAAATACTTAGCACAGTGCCTGTGTTATTGTTGTTATAGCAGCTACTATTTTAATTCTATTAATCCTAGTCTTTCTTCAATTCCTATGATTCTGACCCTAAAGACAAATCCTAAATAAATTGGATGTACATCTATCCTGTATCCACTCTCACATTCACTCAGCCACACAAGGACAGAATATCTTGGAAGCTGGGTCATATCTAAAGATGCTTCAATTAGTTGATTGCTGATTTGTGGACACTACCTTCAAAGGTCACCTTCAAAGGGACCTCATTACCTCATTCTGAGACATTTCTCTATAGTTGATTTGTGTAGGGAAAAGAAGGATTCTGAAGGCCCAAAAGACACAAAAAACTGAATATTCTGCAAATACTAAGCAGGTTTGCGCCCTGAAACATTTCTACTTTTCTGCCCGGACCATTTTCTTCTTTCCAGAGCCAGCCCCACTGTCGAGAGACAATTCTTCCTCTCGCTTCTCTTACTCAAGCATCCACCAATAGTGAGAGTAGGGGTGGGACATCTATAGTGATGCCACATTTGACTTTGGGCCATTCTTCTATAAAATCTTTGGATAAAATGTCCCAGATAGCAGTGTTCTCAGTGGCTTTGAGCTGTTACTTTCTCTCTTTTCAAATGCACAGATGAGCTCTGCTCAATGAAGAAACACATTAACAGCAACCTCTCTATTCCCTCTCGGTTCCTTGCAAGTTTTCCTGTGTTTTTAATCTTCGCTGAGCTCCAAAACCAACCATGTTGAGTGATGTGAATACTAGGTTTCTCATTTCAATACGGAGATGACTGGGTTAGAGTCTGCAAAGATTAAAAAAGAGAAAAATCGACACAGAAAAATCACTGGTTTAAAAAAAAAAACAGAGATGATGATAAAGATTAAAAAGGTGATTTGAGAAAAGAGGAAGATATAAAATATTCCTATCTTATCTAGAGTGGATAAAATATTCCCATCTTATCTCGAGTGGTAAAAAACCACAGTAAAAACAGGTCAATGCTGACCTGCTCTTTAATAACACTGGAGATAAGGAACACAGCTCAGAATGGGAAGTGTATCTGTAGCAAAATACAAGGCTCGGGGCTTGAGATTCAGATCAGCTAGAGGAAGGGGTTGTTGATTTAAGTGGTATGGGAAAATGGAAACGGTATTGCTTAAAACAGTAACCAATGTTGTTTGTTTGGGATACAAGCTAGAGAATATCATTATGGAAAAAAAAAAGAAGTTATCTCCTGTGAATTGTCTTGAATTATGGGGGGAGTGAGAGAAGCTCACGGCGTATGACATTTAGAATTGCAATTTCTAAGCAGAGCACCATCTCTGATATATCATTTATTGTCTCCGTCTCCATCCTTCCAAAGCCACATTAACGACAGATGCGAACCTCACTTCCCCAGGTCTCCGTTTTAACATTGATTTGGAAGACAATTTATTTTTCCCTGGCAACAGAATAATATTTTTTCCTCTCTTGGAAGGTTTAGTTCATCACTAAATATTCAGGTCTAGGAGGCGATTTTCTTTTCTCTTTGTGTATGATCTGTGTCTCTCTGGAACTAAAACTCTTCGGTTGAAAGCAAGAAGCCATATAAATAAAAAACATAGGTGAAGAGAGAGTGGGGGTGGCTGAGTGGAGGGGAAGGTCTCTTAAGTGGTGATAGAAATTTGCACTCGAGTCTTCTAGTTTTTGCTGATTTTACAGGAAGGGAGAAAAATGCTCTTCCGATCAGGTATCAGATCCTGCTGGCTTGGAAGATTCAAAAAGCAGATTCAATTGCCACACAGTGTATTCCACTTCCTGCTGGAAAACATTATGCGTATGTGCGGATTCTCATGCTCACTCCTTTGAAATGGGGTTTCCACAGCATCCTCACCTCATTTCAGGCAGAAATAAAGTTATGCCATGTACAGACATTCTCAGTTCATAGACTCAGTGAATTTCAGAACAGGAAGGAACTAACATATCCATTTATTTGGTAGCTGGAGAAACTGAGGTCTTAGAAGTTAACTGACTTGGTCAAGGAAATATGTTTCCACAAGCATCTACATGTGTGTCTTTGTCTGTTTTCTTTCTCACTTTGGAATACTCTCTGTTTTCTGCATGTATGTGGGATTTTCCCACTTAGCATGGGGTCTTTACCAAGACTGGGCCCTGGAGCCCAGGGTCCAGCTTCTCTGGAAGTAGCATGGCACACTTCCTTACCACAGTCTTGCAACCTCTCCAAGTCACTGTGATGGTGCAAAAAAAGTGTAGCTGCCTCATAAGCCTAAACTGCATTTCCCCCTGTTGTCCTGGGGGAAATGACTTCTCCGGTCTGTCTGTTCTGAATCCCATCCAAAGGCACTAGCCCCTTCCCTCTCCACTTCCCATAATTCCCTCAATAAGCTGAAGCTTTTAACAACAAAAGCCAGCAAAGTCTGTTGCCTTCACATAACTTCTGCTTTCAGTTCTGCCACTAAAGCTCTGGAGAAAAGAGATCACAAAACACAAATTAACTTCTCAACAAATTATTCTGCCACACTTGCCTTGTATACTCCTCCCCTGGGGTCTTGTTGAAGCTGTGCCTTCTACTGGAATGTTCCTCCCCTTCTCCCCAAGCTATCTAGTTTTGCCATCCCCTGACATCCAGGAAGCTTGCCTTGACCTCCTCACAGAATTCCTGAGGCATTCCCTGTTTCTACCACAGGCTTTATTATTTCATGTTTTAAGCCTACGTGGCTTTTTTCTCCAATCAGGTAGTGAGTTCCCCAGTGGCAGGCACAGTGTCTTTGGCTGTTCTATATGCCCCAAATTACTTAATAAAGTGCCAGTCACATGGCTTGAAGTGAGGTTTGGGTTTGAATCCTGAGCCACTTTGAGACATCATGATTACCCAACAATGTGGCTGGTAGTATTTTTTCTCAATAGCTTTATTCTAGCTTTATTGTTTTTTCTTCTGAATACATAGATGATAATTCTCATTATAAAAAATTCAAAAGCCACATGGTGCTATAAAAAAAGAAAGTAAAGCATGAAATTCTACCTGCTTTATATAAGCACTATTAACATTTTCTTGGCCATCTTTCATAGAACCCTTTATGTGACTATGCAGGGTACACACACACATACACACCCATTTTTAAATGTCATTATTTCATATATGTTTTTTAAGTGGAGAATATTAAGATATTAAGATTATATACAAAAGAATTAAGTGATGTCAGTTGAATTAAAAAGATTAATCTGGGCTTCAATAAATGGTCTTAAATGAATGAATAAATAGCATTTCCCATAGAATGTAGGGAATAAAACAAAGCAAGAGTTAACCCCTAAACCATCTTCCTGTCTCTTGGCAGGTTGTGCTGAAAATACTCCATTTAAATTAGCCCAAGGCTCAAAGTAAGTGGCACAAAGGACAAATGAACATTCTAATTGGAAATTCAATACTTGACACTAAGATCGGATTTCTTCAAACTGATGCAGCTTTCAGACATCATATGTATTCTCAGTTTACCAGATGGAAGCATTGAAGGGGGTGGATAGAGCACACACCTTGGGTAAAATGTTTACTAAAGCCCAAACAAACTGCACCAGACTAATGTGTGTCTTCCCTGGAGGCCTTATGGAAGAGACTCCAACCTTTAGAACCAAGTGAAGAAAGTTAGCTTTCTTATCTCAAATCATCCTGTTTTCACATAAGCCTGCTTCCTCCTATTCTAGCTCTAGTGGAGAAAGAACAATTGTCAGCTTTCTTTCCCTCCTCCCCGCAGACTGACCACACACATGCATTTCTGCAGGGTTAATAATTTTGATTTCCCTTCCTCCCCAGGCTTTTTAATCACCTTCTGTGCCTCTGCTCTGAGTACTCCCGGCTCCTTACACCCTCTCCCCTTTAAGGGTGTGTAAACACTCCTCCTCCTTCCTTCACCTGAACTGAAAAAGACAAACATTTTACAACCCACATCACTCCTCCTTAAACATGAGGCATAGCCACATCTCATCTCTTAGTAATGAAATTAAAGTTTATGTTAGAAAACTAAAAGAATTCTCTCCTTTTAATAGTCCTTATTTGAAGATCAAATTGAGGTCTATGAGAAGTTGTTCTCATGACAAGCAAATGGGATTATAGGATCTTTCCCATTACATGACAGCATCCCACTATCTGGACAGTGGCAAACTTCATTTCACATGGTTTCTCCCCCAGGCCTGTGCAGAGAGGCTGAGGTCTACGTATGAGTACGAACAATCCATCATCACTCCCTTGTGATCACCAATGTCTCTCTTTCTCTGACAATTAATCGGTTGGAGCATGGCATCTGCTCCAACACATCACAGTCCTGCTGTCCTGTTTGCAGATACACAAGTTGTGACCACCTCCTAGCAGGTGTGTGCTGTGACAGAGACACTGTTAGCTGGGTGACCAGGACTAGGAGTAGTCTGAGCTTCCCTATGGAAGGGCACAGACAGTAAGGTGAGCACCATGATTTTCTTAAGCCACCTTATTTTCCAATAGCATTTATCACTGTTTGAGGTGTCTCTTATTTCTTGTCTGTCTCATTCACTAGATGTGAAAAGAGGGGCATAGTTTTGCCCATCATTAAGATTAACTCTCTCATCTCCTCCTGGTTTCTGCCAAAAATCTCACTCTCTGAGTGACGAATACACTGAACTATAAAGCCCTCTCTGTGTATTACCCCAGCATCCCTGATGCTCATTACCTTTTTCTACTTTTCCTTTTTCTCATAGCTTCTGTCAGCCTCTAATACAAAACTAACTGTGTGGAATGACGATCATTTATTGTCTGTTTCCCTTTGTGAGAATGAAAGGTCCATGGCAGCTGAGATCCCTGTGTGTTTTGTTACACAGATGTATCCTAATGACCTAAAGAATGACTGGCACATAGAAGGTGTTCAATAAATATTTAAAAAATAAATGAAAAATCACTTTATCCCTAGCTCCTATGACAGTGCCTAACATTTAATAGCTGCCCAATAAAGGTTTGTTGAATCTATGACCCTGGCAGTAGGGACTTTTGCTGTCCTTTGGAAGCCCCTGAGTTTAGAAACATTTTATCTGATGCCCTTCTAAATGTCTTTCACTCATCTTCCTATATCTCTAGTTAATGACATGTAGTAGAAACTAAATTAATGTTTAGCAAATTAACCAATTAATAAGTTACCAGAATTAATTGTACTCAATGCTACATGAGCAAAAATGACTGATAACCCATGTTTGTCTCTTTCTGACTGCCTATTCCAACATTATCAACAATAACCTATCCCACTCACATTTCAATTCAATAAACATTTAATGAGTACCTACCCTATTTCAGGCACTATACTAGGTACTGAGTGAGACAATAACTCTATCAAGTGTTTATTAAGCTTTTATTTAGTGCCAGCTCTCATGTTAAGCAAGTCCCATGTGTGATCCCATTTAATCCTCATAATAACCACATAAGACAGGAACTATTGTTATACCCATTTTACAGACAGGAAAACTTGAGCCAGGAGGGGTGATTTGTCCAAACTGAGGCAGACAGTAAGCCAGGACATGAGTAGGCAAAATCAAAATTCTTATTCAGATAGCTTTAACCCAATGCTCATATTTTTAAGCCCCCAAGCAATGTAAACATGAAGAACAATCAGAAGTAACTTATTTTCTCAAAGAAAGAAATATTTGAAGAGAAAACATTTCCCAATGTTTTGAATCACTCATCTTTTAGTCCCTAGTGCCTACCACGAAATATATCACAGAGTAATAAATACGTTTTTGCTATGCTACTAAGCAATATAAAGAAGTGAAATTGCTTCCTAATAGTAAAATTGCAGGAAGGAAATACCAGTTCTGATTAGAAGATGCTGGAGCAAACAAGAACAAATGAAGCATTTAAACAAGTCCTGAAAGGACACACAGAATTCCAAAAGATTGAGAGGAGAAGCCTTCTTGGTAGAGGACGTTTTAGTTTTCTACTACATGACAAATTACTTTGAAGGTTACGCAATTAAACAAACAAACAAACAAAAAATATTTATTATCTCTGCAGTTTCTGTGGCTCTAAAGAAGGGGTCCTCAAACTTTTCAAACAGGGGGCCAGTTCACTGTCCCTCAGACAGTCCCTAGCCTGCGGACCCTGGGAAGAGTCAGCTGCTAAGCAGGACAGGCAGCGGCGGCAAAAACACCCAGCGGGCCAGATAAATGTCCTAGGCAGGCCGCCTGTGGCCTATGGGTTGTAGTTTGAGGACTCCGCTCTAGAGCAACCTTGATGGGCAATTCTAGCTTGGGATCTCTCATGAGGTTTCCATTTAAGATGTTGACTTGGGCTATAGTCATTTGAAGGCTTGGCTGGCAAGAAGATCCCCGCTTCAAAGGGAGTTATTTACATGACTATGAAGTTGGGGGTAGTAGTTGGTGGAGGCCTCAGTTTCACCCCACAGTGTTCCCTCCGTGCATTACTTGAGTGTACTCACAGTGTGGTGAACAGCGTAAGCTAATCAAAAAGAAAAGAGAAAGAGCCAGGCAGAAGCTATCTTCTTAATGGCCTAAACTTGGCTTCTGCTCCCTTCTCTTTGTTAGAGACAAGTCCTGAGGTCTGACTCACATTCAAGAAGGGGAATTAGGCTCCACCTTTTAAAGGGAGGAGTGTCAAGAATTGGAGGATAAATCAAAATTTAAAGCCCCCACAGAGGCAGTCCATGAAAAACCACAAGGCATGTTCTGGAATGACAAGCTATCCAATATTCTACTTAATGGGCCTTCTGTAACCTTGTGGTCTCTCTCATTTTCACTATTTTCACATCACGTCATCAATTTCTTATAACGTTGATCCTTCAATCTTGCAGAATGAATCTTTTGACATGTCTTCTCCAGTTTATCCATTTCTTCATTTTATTTAAATACTCGGT
>NW_003852409.1:9994627-10044320 GCF_000181295.1 Otolemur garnettii | reverse complement strand
TGATTAACTATCAATACATGAGTAGAAAGGAATTTGGGCATAACTTCTGGATTTCTGAAAGATATCAGTAACCAAGATAAGACATATAGGAAGAGGATCCAGGTGTTATGTACAGAAATGAATAAAATAATTTCAGTTTTAGATACATTGAGTTTGAATTTCCTTTAGTTACAAAGTTGAAGGATATGTCACATAAGTGATCAGAATTATGCAATTGAACTAGGAGAAAAGTTTCAGCTGGAAACACACATTTCGTAAATACTGGCATTCCTGTGCTAGTTAAACACATAATATTGATAGCAATTACATAAAGAGCTTATAAAGGAGAAAAGGCAGCCAAGAGAAAGGAGGAAAAACAGTGGATAAGAGAAGCCAAAACAAGAAGAAGATATCCAAGAGATTCCAAGGTCGTGGAACCCGCAAAAGGAGAGATTTTTCAAGGAGGCAGGATCAACACAGTCAAAAAGAAATTAAAAATCAGACAGTAAATCAGAAATAGACTGAAACATAGATTTCACAATTGTCAACTAGAAGATTACCAATCATCTAAGCAGTGAGGTGAGGCGAGATGAACTCCAATTACAAAATATTGAAGGGTAAGAGAGAAGTGAGGGAGTGAACACAGGAAGGGGAGGCTACGTGCACCAAAAGTCTGAAAGTAAAGAGCAGTGAAGAGACTGAGTGTTATTTTCACAAGGAGGGAAGTGAAGTAGGAGCCATATCATTACATTCTAATACGGCACTTTCTGGACTTAATTCTCAGCTTAATCTGAAAGAGGATTTTCATTCTCCTCTTTGGTTTTTGCAGCTGCTTCTAGCAGAGCATGTCAGAAAAGGGGAAAGTGCTTTAATGGACCAAGAAGATCTAGAACTGCCGGGCGAGGTCACTCACACCTGTAATCCCAGCACTCCGGGAGGCCAGGGCGAGTAGATTACCTGTGTTCACAGGCTTGAGATGAGTCTGAGCAAGAGCAAGACACCGCCTCTAAAAATAGCTGGGTGTTGTGGCAAGCACCTGTAGTCCCAGCTGTTTGGGAGGCCAAGGCAAGAGAATTGCTTGAGCCCAAGAGTTGGAGGTTGCTATGAGCTGTGATGCCATGGCACTCTACCAAGGGTGACAAAGTGAGACTCTGTCTCAGGGGAGAAAAAAAAAATGACCTAGAACCAACACAGCATGTCATCTTCCATGACCCAAGAGAATCTGGGCTTACTATGCCACTTATTATATTCAATGGACCAAATCTCCTCTTCTCAAAAATGTAGGTGGTCAAAAATTTATAACATTTTTTTCAAGGTAAGCAAAGGTGAACTAATTATTAATGAAAGCAACCAAAAAAGTGGGAAGTTTATGTGTATTTGATTTATGGAAGCCTTCCCTTCATGACACAGCATGAAGCTATGAATACATGTATAAAAATCTTAGATTCACAGTATTTTTCATCAAAGCAACATTTTCATGATTTATCAAGACATGCCTATGAAGAATGTGAATCTAAAATTTCCACATTGGCAGACCAAAGGACAAAACTTACAGCTCCAAAAGGCAGAGGAGGGCCATTGAATAGTTCTGTAATTAGCTCTCTGGTGGGTGAGTCTGGGCATCTTAGCAGAGCTTCACCAATCAATCTCAGTTATCAGAAAGAACATGGAAACAGAAGCAAACTCCAAAGAATATATAAGGCCCAGTGTAAAGAGGTCTTACCAAGAGTAATTCTCTTCTCCCTTAGTGAAAATAATATGAAGTGTGTAGAAAATGTGAAACATAGAGAAGTATAACACTAAGTCCAATAATTTTAACATAATGATTGTTATATTAGGGCTCTTCCCTTTAATAACAATAGAAACAACAGCAATTAATTACTTTCCTTTAATTCACAATAAAAGAAACAGTTATCTTATGCCTGCGTCTGTTTTAGATGCTGGCAAACCAAATGAACACTTTTCTAGCCTTGGGTACCTCACATTCTACAGGAAAAGCAGGCATTGAACAACTAAATACATAATTACTTGACTACAACTGTGGTTGATGACATGAAAAAGAAGCATAAAGTATTGAGAAAGCACATAATAGGATCCTGATTGACTGCTAAAGCTTTGGTCCCCAAGCATCTGCAAGAAGTCCTCTATCTTTCTAAAGACCTCTTTTCTTTACCACCTCAATGAAATAACTAAAGTTTCTTTCTTCATTTGACTGACAATCCTTTTCTCTGCATGAACCGAGAAACTGTGGGACAAGTGCTTACAAGTCATGGTCATCAGCTATCAGCCCAAGTTTCATCTGTATTACCTTGGCCCTCCCCTTCAGAATTACTCAAGAAGCTAATTAATTTTTCTGATTAATTTCCCCACAATAATAAGAGGGCCCCCTCATTTTCCAAAGTAGCCTTCATACAAGGTTAACCTTATTAATCATTTATATAGCTTTATTAAAATTTAGGGATAGGTGAAGGAAAGGAAGGAGAAAGAGGAACAGCAGAGTTATACAGCAGAACAGCGTCCCACATTCACACTATTATACATAAAAGTTTAACTTTTCCTTAAAGCACACTTTCTATAACATTATCACACATCATCTTGAGTTCCATAGCAGAAGTTCTGTTAATATGGCTTCAAAACAAAAGACAGAGTTGTTCTTGAGAACAATTCCTCAGCATCTTCGGAATGTGGAAGTAACTTTAGTCGTTTTATTGTGGTTGCCTAATAGGGAATTTTTTTTCAGTTACAACAATTCATCAGTGGGCAAATATAAGTTCTTTGTTAAGTTGGGAAGTGATAGGGTCAGGTTACAAATTTAAAAGTCATTCTGAGCTAAACCCTGGGCAAAGAGTGAGGCATAAAAATTCCTAGCCCCAAATTATATTTCTTTGTGAGAAAAAAAAAATTGGAAGCAATCTAAATGTCAAACAACCAAGAAGTGAATAAATAAATGATGGACTATTATGTAGCCATTAAAATGATATTCATTTGGATTTTTGTTGATAAAGAAAATGCATATGCTATAATATTAAATCAAATAATGCATAATTCTGAATTTAACATATGATAATATCAAATATTCAGAATGTATGTGGTTCGGGGCCCTAACAACATGGAAACGAAACTAATGCAACTGACTCTTTCCCAATTTTCAAGATCAATCATGAAGAAACCAAATAAGAGAAAAGAAAGCAAGCATCTCAGGAACTATCTAAATACCACCAGAGCTTTCTGAGGAGCCTAAAAAATGAGATAATCTTAGAAAGGAAAAGGCTGGGGTATGGTGCCATGTTAGGCTAAATACTTGAGGTTGGCAGAAGACAGGTTGGAAGATGGCTTTAACATTCTGTTCCTGCCTCTCCCTAAAATTGTCTTGAAAGAATCATGGCTGCCCCATTACCCCTGTGAGACAAAAATCATTATGTCAGCAGGGCTATTTTCAGGAAATTTCAAAGCCCAGTTTGGATAAAGGGCCAAGGAAAGAAGGTAGAGGTGAATCAGCAGTCTGCCCTGCTCTAACCTAAGGGTTGGAGGATTAAATCCAAAACAACAGCTTTCAAAATGGTTTGGTTCTTTTTTTTTTTTTTTTGATACAGAGTCTCAAATTGCCCTGGGTAGAGTGCTATGGCATCACAGCTCCCAGCAACCTCCAATTCCTGGGCTTGAGTGATTCTCTCGCCTCGGCCTCCCAAGTAGCTGGAACCACAGGCACCCACCACAGTGCCAGCTATTTTTTGATTATAGTTGTCATTACTGTTTGGCAGGCCTAGGCTGGATTCGAACCCGCCAGCTCCAGTGTATGTGGCTTGCACCTTAGCCACTTGAGCTAAGTGTTTGATTTTTATCCACAGTAAGGAATATATTTTTTCCCAGTACACACTGTTTTGTGTTTGTATATACATATCTGAAATAGATATTTCATGAATTAGTATTTACAGTAAGGAATTCTGATATATTCTGATATTTTCTGTTCTATTCGACTATACTTCTTTTTTTTATTAAATCACAGCTGTGTACATTAATGCAATCATGGGGTACAATGTGCTAGTTTTACACACAATCTGAAATCCTTTCATCAAACTGGTCAACATAGCCTTCATGGCATTTTCTTAGTTATTATGTTAAGACATTTATATTCTACACGTAATAAATTTCACATGTGCCCTTGTAAGATGCACTGTAGTTGTGCAACTACTCTCCCTCCACCCATCCTTTCCACTCCCCTCCCCTCCCTCTCCCCTTTCTCCTTCTTCTTGGGCTATAACTAGGTTATAGCTTTCATAAGAAAGCTTATTTCACAGTAAGACTGAATACATTGGATACTTTTTCTTCCATTCTTGAGAGACTTTGCTAAGAAGAATATGTTCCAGCTCCATCCATGTAAACATATAAGAGTTAAAGTCTCCATCTTTCGTTAAGGCTGCATAATATTCCATGGTATATATAGGGCAAGGGACTTGAAGAGAAACTTCTCTGAAGAAGACAGGTGCCTGGCCTACAAACACATGAAAAAATGCTCATCATCCTTAATCATCACAGAAATACAAAGCAAAACTACTTTGAGATGTCATCTAACTCCAGTGAGATTAGCCCATATCACAAAATCCCAAAACCAGAGATTTTGGCATGGATGTGGAGCAAAGGGAACACTTCTACATTGCTAGTGGGAATGCAAACTAATACGTTCCTTTTGGAAAGATAGTTGGAGAACACTTAGAGATCTAAAAATAGACCTACCATTCAATCCTACAATTCCTCTACTAGGTATATATCCAGAAGACCAAAAATCACATTATACTTCATTTTTTAAAATAGTGGCTGCACCTGACTAACCATGGTGATTAAAAGCTACTGATCTGATCTAATGATATTTTTTTCTTCCCAGTGCTGCATCTACCAAACAGTTTAAGGGAGACTCCTAACCAGAGATGTTGCCTGGTAGAGTGATGTTGAAAAAGACATGAGCAGTTTACTTCTCTTCCTCCTGTATTCACCATGAGAAACACAGCATCCAGCTGAGGTACTGGCCACTCATTTATATACATTAGCAATAAGATAGGGGAGATAGCACGGAAAGATGAGCTCATAGGCGAAATAAGTAGACATTTAAGGTCTACTTACCATTCCAATTATCATTTAAAAAAAAATAGCACCATATGCCACATGAAGCATAATTATAGGAATACACACATAAACATTTTAAATTAAGCACAATAAATGTTCTCCAAAAGAAATAAGCATTCATTAAAAAAGGAATCAAAATAAATAATAATCATGAAAATATAATGGTTAAAAAATGTAATAGATGGAATAAATTGTGAATGTTGCTGATGAATAAATTAATGAAATGTAAAATATGATTAAGGAATTCTTCCAGAAGTCAGCAAAAAAACATAACAATATAAAAAACATAAAAGAAAAGCTAGGTAACATGGAGATGAATACCAGAAACATTAACATCTAGGTAATAGAAGTTCTAGAAAAGGATAAGAAAAATAAAGAAATAAATATGAGAAGAAATAAAGAAAATAAAAACTTTCAGATTTTTTTTAAAAAGGAACATTTTTAACTTGAAGGCTTTATAGAGTGCCAAGCAGAGTAGATATAAAAGCATATACACTGGCTCGGTGCCTGTGGCTCAAGCATCTAATGCCAGCCACATATACCTGAGCTGGCAGGTTCAGATCCAACCCAGGCCTGCCCAACAACAATGACGGCTGCAACCAAAAAAAGCTGGGTGTTGTGGCAGGCACCTCCCAGCTACTTGGGAGGTGGAGGCAGGAGAATCGCTTGAGCCCAGGAGTTGGAGGTTGCTGTGAGCTGTGATGTCACAGCACTCTACCCAAGGCAACAGCTTGAGGCTCAGTCTCAAAAACAAAAAATATATACACTGATAGATATTAAAATAAATTTTAGACCATCAAAGAAAAAGAGGAAATGATCAATAGATTGTTTCAAAGATTCCAAAAAGGAGCTACAGATTACCAACAAAGGAAAGGATTTAGTGATATTACACTTCTCAAGAATAAACAATGGACGCAAGAAAACAGTTGTTCATTATTTTTGTATCATGGAAGTAAAAAACCTTAACTAAGTTAAAGGTGAAGTAGCATTGAAAGATGAAGAGTGAAATAGTTGGCTTCATGAACCTATTTGGATCTACAAACATCATCTCAAACTATGTTACATAACAACAGATGGAAGAGAGTGGATAAACTGACAAGTGTAGTAGAAGATTTGGCAGATTTTAATACCTTCCCCTCAAAAGCTAATAGATCAAAAAGCCAAAAAAGTAATAAGATATATAGAAGATCTAATAACATAACTTAAAAGCTTATATTTTTAGATACAGAGAAAACTTTTTTTTTTTTTTGAGACACAGTCTCACTATGTCACCCTCTATAGAGTGCCATGGCATCACAGCTTACAGCAACTTCAGACTCCTGGGATTAAGCAATTCTCTTGCCTTAGTTTCCCAAGTAGCTGAAATTATAGTCACCCACCTCAATGCCTGGATATTTTTTGGTTGTAGTTGATGTTGTTTAGCAGGCCTGGGCCAGGTTCGAACTACCAGCCTGGGTGTATGTGGCCAGTGCCTAACCACTGAGCCTGGGAACTGAGCCTAGAGAAAACTTTTCACACTATAAAGAGTAAGCTTTCATTCCAAGTACATAAACAACATTTACATAGATTTACCATGTCATAGGCTACAAAAACATTCAGAAGATTTCAAATAATTAGTATTGTACAGACCACAATATAATAAAATTTGAAATGAATAACAAAGGTCTAATATACAGAATTCTTTGTCACTCCAATCACCACTGCCTTTATTACTTTCAAGATCCATATATGACAGGAGTAAAGGATTTTCAAAAATTGAAGAAAAGTGGTCAGAGGTACCCAGAAGAAAAAAAAAATCATTCTACTATTACGGCATTTGAACTTGAAGGTTTATAACAGCTCAATTCACAATCACAAAGATCTGGAAACAACCCACGTGCCCATCAAACCACGAATGGATTGATAAACTATGGTGTGTATATACCATGGCATACTATTCAGCCATAAAAAATATGGAGACTTTACATCTTTTGTATGTACCTGGATGGAATTGAAAAACATGCTTCTTAGTAAAGTATTTCAAGGATGGAAAAACAAGCATCCCATGCACTCAAAAGTAATTTGAAACTAGTAGATGAACAATTACAGGCTCACATGAGAGGAAAAAACACAATGAAATTCAAGCAGCGGAACTAGGGAAGGGAGGAAGGAGCCCAGTCAGTTCCCACCTGATGGGGCATTTGGCACACCTTTAGCTGAAGGGCTCAAATATAATTCAGACTTTTCCTCAAATGTCACCTATGCATATGCACACTCACATTAATCAGAATTTATTTAAAAATTAAGGAAAAAAAAAGAAAAAACTATAACTCCTACTCACATGCTTCCATCTTAAGTTGTCACGGCAATTTGTCTCATGGTGAACTGTGTATGTTCACCTGATTTCTGCCTTACACATACGTGTTTTTTCCAGAGAACACTTGCCCATCATGACTTAGAATATTTCTGTTTGAACCACATGTACTTCTCTCCTAGAAATTTGCACATTCTACTATATCGAGTCTATCCATTGCCTACCATGTGCCTGTTTTCCTTGCTGCACTCATGAAAGCTGGTATGTGAAGAAGATCTACCTGGTTTAGAGACCACTGGGGGTCTGCAGAATGGTAAACAACTAATATTCTGTCAAAGACCTAAAGCCTATAGATATTACAGTTAGGATGTCTGTATAATTTAACAGCCAAATCAAGGTCTGACAGCCACTTCCAGATCAGAAAAGCTAAGACTGCAGAAATAATCCAGAAGTATTTTAGCTGGAAACATCTCCAATCACTCCTGTCAGAGAGAAATGGTAGCCAGGAACCATTTGTCTGTCAAGTGTTGTCTGTGGGCAACACTTTGTTGTTCCTTGATTTTTTGAAAATTCAAAGGCTAATATTTTCATAATTTGATAATTTAAGTGAGAATGGACTAAAATTATAAATTCCTTGGCCAGACTAGTGATTATCACGATTTTGTCAGAACATTTTGATTAAACTGAGATAGGATCTTTCTGAATCTCTTTTCAGAGTCTTTAGACATCCTCTTAGAAATAGGATGATATTATTTATGAGGATAACTTAAGAAAAGAAGTGTTTTACTTGACCAATAACTAGAGCCAAGAGGATACTGGAGGATGAGGAAAACAAGGACTTTGTCTCTTCTCCCAAAGATGCCTTCAAATCCTGACTGAGATGCACTGTTACATCATGGGCTCAAATATGTTGCCTGAACACAGAAGGCAAAAGAAAGGAAGGACTGCCTCACTAACCAGTACATCCAGGAGTGGCAGGGACAAGAGTGTTCCCTGCCAAAGCAGTTCCCTGGGCTCAGGAAAGAACTTCATAATTGGCTAGTTCATGAGAGACCTAATCTCTGATGGTAAAACCTAGCAGACTTCAAGGCTTCTAGGAAATGGGAATGCCACATGCTAATTTTGCCCATGCCTGACGTTTTGCTCCCTGGATCCAACTGGTAATGCTCAAGACCTCCCTGCAACCCCAAAGTGTCTCAAGGTTTCCTCCATGTGCAGAACTTTGCAACATTTTTTTCAATAATCTTTCATGGATCTGGAGCTGTTGTCTCATACAAGCATGCCTACATGACAAGTACCCATATCCCACTGTACAAGATCTTTGGGTGCTTCTACCTGACATTCATGTGCAGGAGTAGTAGTTCTAGACAAGCCCAGTGGTGATGAGGAGGTCCCCTATAGGAGCTGTAAGAGATGAAAAACTCTGTTCCACTTATAAAGATGTTGCCCTCAAATGTGGCTTGGAAATTCACAAGAACGCAGGTAGAGATTAGCAACTCTAAGCCTCTACGTTGACTTTTTTTTAAGTGTTTCTCTCCAGATTGGGGGCCTGGGACATGTACTACAACTTCGTGTCTCCAAGAAAGAAGTTTCCCAGAAGGTATGCATTTTTATCATTATCTATTAAACTAAAAAAGCAGATTCATTATTCACCCATAAATTATTAGCTCATGGTTTAGAGACTTCTTCAAATGTCCTATAGATCTAAATATCAAAAACCAGAAGGGTCTTTGGTAAATATTTCTGAATAAGATTGAGAGGTCAATTATTTAACAAAACCCTGGAATTTAACAATTATCAAAATCACTTTTCCAGATTTTTTGTCAGTAGCTATACAATGGTAACCTTCTTTTTCTTTTTTATATTGTTTGATTTGGGGTTTATTTGGCATTGTTTACATTTCCTGAATCTAATATACATACCAAATGTTCTAAGAATGAAAAATTTCCCAATTATAAAATAAAGCCTTCATTTAGAAAAAGAAATCCCATATATATGAAAACTAAACAATATGGTGCTAAATGGTCCTTGAATTTAAAGAACATTAAGAGAGAAATTGGAAAATATGCAGAACTGAATGACAAATATAACATGCCAATATTTATGGTACAGAGCTAAAGGAGTATTTAGAAGTTTATTGCTTGAGATACATTTTATCAGCAAAAAAGGAACCATCTAAAAAGATAAGTTAAGTTTTTAACTTAAGAAGCTGAAAACAAAAGAAACAGAACATGTGTTCCAAGAAGCACAAAGGAAGGAAATAGTAAAATACAAGTGCATAAATCCATACAATGGATAATAAAAGAAATGAGAAAAGATGAGCTTAACTAAAATAAACCTGGTTCTTTGAAAATTTTCAACTGTTCAGTTATAGAATTAAGATTGAATACCTACAGAGAATAAAAACTGTTAGAAACTATAAAATAATATTGTAAACAATTACCCCTTATTTGAAATCTAGACAAAATGAATGTATTTCTGTAAGAAAAAAAAAGAAAAAAAATAGAGGCTCGGTGCCTATAGCTCAACCGGCTAAGGCACCAGCCACGTATACCTAAGGTGGTGGGTTCGAATCCAGCCTGGGCCCACCAAAACAACAATGATGGCTGCAACCAAAAAATAGCCGGGCGTTGTGGCGGGCGCCTGTGGTCCCAGCTACTTGGGAGGCGGAGGCAGGAGACTCGCTTGAGCCCAGGAGTTGGAGGTTGCTGTGAGCTGTGATGCCACGGCACTCTGCCCAGGGGGACAGCTTGAGGCTCTGTCTCAAAAAAAAAAAAAAAAGAAAATGCCAATATTGGTGCAAGGAACAAAAAAGTAAGAAAAATAGGGTGGCACCTGTGGCTCAGTGAATAGGACGCCAGCCCCATGTACTGAAGGTGGTGTGTTTGAACCCAGCCCCAGCCAAACTGCAACAACAACAACAAAAGTAAGAAAAATAAAGTAAGGGGAAAAAGTATAAAAAACAAATCAGTGTGTAAGAAAAAAAGTAGAAAACTTGACAGACCAATAAACATAAGGAAGTTAAAATGCAAAGAGGTTGAAAAGACTTCTTCACTAGGAAAAAAAAACTTTAGGCTCCTAACGCTTTATTGGGGATTCTTACCAAATTTTCAAGGAATATATAATTCTCTTCCTATACAAATTATTCTAGAAAATAGCTAAAGTGAGAAAACTATCTAGATTATTTTATAAGGCTAATACAATGTTGATTCCCAAAGTTAACTTTGTGCTACAAGCATAGTTAGCATTTAGGTAGAACTTACTATATGCCAGGTACTCTTCTAAGTGCTTTCCATATTTTATCTCATTTCTTTCTCATGAAAAGCTACAGGTTAGATATTATTAATGTTAATGTCATTTTATAGGTGAGAAAATGAAGCCAGAAAGGCTTACTGCTTCCCTAGGTCACACAGCTAGTAAGTCACCAAACTGGAATTCAGATCTAGAGTCTGGTTCCAAAAATCTGTACACATACTCGCTATATCGATACTTCTTTTCATAAAGAAAGAAAAAGAGGCCAAATTCACTTCTTAGAAACAAAAAATATGAACTAAGTATATCTAACAGTATATTTTTTAAAAAATTATAATCAGATAAGTTTTATACCAAGAACACAAAAGTAGCTCAATATCAAATGTATTTGAAAGAAATACAACACATTAATAGACTAAGAAAAGCCCTAGATACAACCCAAAAAAGTAAGCTTTATCACCTATTTATGGTAAAAACTCTTAGCAAACTAGAAATAAAAGGGAACTTTATTAACACAGAAAGTATTTCATCTGAAAAACCACTATGTATACATTTCTTATTAGAGAAAACTTAAAAACAGAAATAATACAAAATTGGCTGCTACTGCTTACCATAATACCATGTGTTGTGGCCAATGAAATAAGAAAAAAATAAGAGACTTGAAGACTGGAAGAAAGAAAAAAAAAGTAATAGTGCGATTATGTACATGTAAAAAACAATGTATTCATCAAGCAAATAGAATAATTATGAATTCAACAGGGTTACTAAATACAAGGTGAACATATGAAAGACAAATAGCATTTTCCCCCAGGAATTGCTAAATAAAAAGTGTAATCAAATATAAGACATCATTCAAATTTGAAAAACTATAATTATTAAAGAATTATAAGTATACAAAGGCCTCCATGGAGGTATTCCTTTTTTTTTTTTTTTTTTTTTGGCTGGGGCCAGGTTCTGAACCCACCACCTCTGGTATATGGGGCCAGTGACCTACTCACTGAGCCACAGGCACTGCCCATGGAAGTATTTTTAATTTGTGTTTCAGGGTATAAAATAAGATCTGGATAAATGGAAAGAAAAACATTTACATATATATGATAAATATGTATCTTAAGCTCATATGGAAAACCTCATATCACAAAAATATCAATGTCTCCCAAAATCAACTTAAAAATTAAATCCCAAGCTTTATATCAGATAGGTCCTTGAGGAGCTCAATTTATTCTAAAATTCATAGGCAATAAAAAATGCCTATGATTAAAATCAGTCAGCTTTGAAAAAGTTGAGTAAAGAGTACAGATTTGCTTTCTATATATTAAGATCTGCTACAAAGCCATTGTATCATAATAAAAGTCAGTATAAAACAAAAACAAACCAATGGAGGAGAGTAGAGAGTTCTAAAACTGATCCATGAATAGGTAGCACCACAAATCAGTACAGTAAAGACTGATCCTTTATAGATGGTTTTGGCTATGATTTGAATGAGTGTATGTCACTTTCAAAATTCACATATTGGAACTTAAACCCAAGGTAATGACGGCAATAAAAGGTGGGGCCTTTGGTAAGTGAATAAGTCAGGAGTTCAATAGTACTACTATAAGAGGCAGAGAGAATGCCCATGTGCCCTGTGTCTTTGGCCCTTCCACCCCTCCCCCATGTGAAGACCCAGTGCTGAGTTAAATCAGTTAACGCAATACTGATTTTACTCACATACTACTGTACCACTTCATAATAGTAGTATCGATATCTACTTTTGTCTCTCTGGAAGACAAAACGTTCAAGGCAAAGATGGTGCCTGGAAACAGAGATCAGGCCCTCGCCAGACACCAAATCTGCCAGCAACTTGATCTTGAACATCTCAGCCTCTAGAGCTGTGAGCATCAAATTCATGTTATTCATAAATTTCCCAGTCTGTGATCTTTTGTTACAGCAACAGGAATGGACCAAAACAGTGTTAAAAATAATGAGGCTAATATATGAGGGAAAACTAAAAACTGAACTTTCTCGCCATACACAATAGTGGTTGCACATGTATTAAAGATATAGGTGGGAAAGAATATCTTAATACAAGATAATGTAGGAAAATGCTTTTATATCCACAGAGAGGAAAGAACTTCTAAACAAAATTCTGAAAGCTTAACTCACAAAGCATAAAAAATAGATTTTAGTACTGATATCCATACTACTTCATAATGGTAGTATCAATATCTACTTCAAAAATATCGATATCTACTTCATAGAAAACACCCATGATAGTGTTAACGGACAGATGACAGATGGGATAAAATGGTTTCATTGTCTAAATACAATAAGAAACTAATATCCAGAATTCGTAAGCTGTTCAAGGAATTCAGTAACGGAAAAAATAGGAATCTAAAATCAGTAACGGAAAAAATAGGAATCTAGCTAGAAAATGGGACACTGATATGAACTGGCAATACACAGCAGAGGAAGTCCAACTGGGAAACAAACTCATTTGCATTTATGGAAATGCAAATTGAAACAAGAAGGAAGTATTACTGTATGCTTAGCAGCTTAGTAAAAACTATAAAACTGGAGGATCAGCATTGAAACGGAATGTGGCAAGACAGGACATTCCTACCATGGTGCTGGGAATACACACAAGTACAGCCAGTCTGGTGTGCAATCCTGAATTACTTCAGTTAAATCTATATATATCCTCTGGTGTAGCAATTCAACTCATACCCAGGTAGACAATGGAACACGTTCAAAGATATTTGATTGTGTATCTCGTTGTCTATCACTGCAAGAACAGATGAGCGAAATGTATTGGATGCATATTATGGAATACTGAGCATCATTCAGAGCAATAACAACACATAGCAACATAAGTAACTCCAAAAGCATTGGGGTGAGTGCAAAAGGGAGGATTTCACAAGAATCGCTGTTGATGTTCCAGGAATTGAAGAATATAATCAGTTAACTCAACACTTTGTACCAGACAGCCAAAGGAGGAAAAAGAAGAGTAAAGTGTATATAAACTGTGTATTTTAAAACATATGGTTTTTTATATTTATATGTGTATATATAAAACATATGTTTTGAAATATGTGTTTTGGTATGTACACAATTGAATATTACATAGTCAACAAAAACGTAGGCTGTTCTCTCATGTGCTGATGAATGATCCCCAAAATATACAACGTGAAATATGAAAGCTGTAAAATGAGGCCTATAGCATAATCCTTGTGTGTTATACATATGGATATATGTGTGTGTGCATACTTATAAATACATGCGTATGTATTTAGAGGGAGAAAGAAAAGGAAAATAAGGAGCTGGTACCTGTGGTTGCCTCTAGGTCAGGGAATTGGGTGAAGGACACAGGTAAGAAAGACATTTGCCATTTACTTTATGCCCTTTTATAACCTGCATTTTGCTTTGTGTGCATATATTTCTTAATCAAAATGAATAATCAAAATAATTACAAAAATTAAACAAAACTAAAATATGTGTATATACTGAAACAAAATACTACAGTCATTTGCCTATATGTCTTTACCCTTCCAGATTGAGGGGTCAGTTAAATTCATCTTTGTGTCTCCCCTGCCATATAATAGGAATCAGTAAATGTTGAAAGAAGGAAGGATGGGAGGGACAAAAGCAGGAGGGAATAAAAAGGTAGTGTGAGATATGGATGGTTATGACTGTTCTCTTCACATGTGTCTATAATTTTTACATATTCAAGATTGGGCAGTGCCTGTGGCTCAATGGGTAGGGCGCTGGCCCCATATACCAAGCGTGGAGGGTTCAAACCCGGCTCCAGCCAAACTGCAACAAAAAATAGCCAGGTGTTGTGGCAGGCACCTGTAGTCCCAGCTACTCGGGAAGCTGAGACAAGAGAATTGCCTAAGCCGCCCAGGAGCTGGAGGTTGCTGTGAGCTGTGATGCCATGGTGACATAGTGAGACTGTCTCAAGAAAAAAAAACAAAAAAGATTGGTCCTTTTTTTTTTATGGCATTATTTTTTTTTATTTATTGATTACATTAAATTAAAAATGTGGACACTTAAATTCAAATTCTTTTTTTTATTAAATGATAGCTGTGTACATTAATGCAATCACAGGGTACAGTGTAGTGTTTTCATATACAATTTGAAATACTATCAAACTGGTTAACGTAGCCTTCATGTCATTTTCTTAGTTATTGTGATAAGACATTTATATTCTGCTTTTAGAAAGATTCACTTGTACCCTTGTAAGATAAACCATAGAGGTGATCCCTCCAATCACCCTCCCTCCACCCATCCACCCGGTCCTTTTTTTTCAATTAAAAAACATGACATTCTAGAACAATGATTTTCAACTATTATGCCATAAGAGGATATTAGGTGTACCTTGAAAATTTTTGAAAATCATTAATGAAATTATTTTCCAAAGAAGTTCAAAGCACAATAAGTCTATGCTTTTTTTTTTTTAACTCTTTCTTTCTTTCTTTCTTTCTTTTTTTAAATCAACATAATTTAAGTATGCCATGGAAGTTTAACTATAGATTCAAGTGTACTGTGAGATAAAAATGGTTGAAAACCTGCTCTAAAGGATGGACCCGAATGTGGAGGCTGGCTGATAGCTGGGAGGCTATTTTAATAGTCCACATAGGAGATTATGTGTAGCCTAACTTGGGTATTGCCAAGGGGCTGATGCACTGCCCAGGTGTTTTCTCTAACATTTCCTGGATGCCACCCCAGCCACCATCTTGAATTACTCCAGATCAGAATGGATTTAGAGAGCTGACCAGGGGCCATCAGAATTAAGTCTATATGATAAGTTGAGCCTTCCATGGTGCTTCTTCCCCTCTTTTTCAACCAAAGACTAAGTTGTTCTGATTCCCTTCTAGAAGTAAAGGCAAGTAAATTTAATATAGCTCAAAACCCACGAGTCTAACACTGGGCTCTCTCATCTGCCTCTCTCGTGGTGCCCAGCTTGTTCTTAATGGCTCCCAGCCTTTAAGCATCCATTTGACCTCCCTCTCCTTCAATTCTTTTTCTTTCCATTTCTTAACCCTCCATTCCATCTTCACTTTCTAGCCACTCTCCAAGGCTTCACCTTTTTGAGTACCTTTTACGTGTTAAATATTGGACACTGTTGCTGGGCTCCAGTGAATGTTGCTTAAAACACAAAAGGTTAAGCAGAGAGCAACTTTATTGATTAAACATCCATTTTCTTTCCTTTTGTTTTTGTAGGAGCCCTTGATGTTGTCTCTGATTGACAGCCCCACCTGCACACCTCTGGCCCCAGATTCCCCTTGGTAATGTCACTGAGAGCTACAGAGCACCTTATCCACTCCTCACAAGCCACAGATCCTTCATGTACAGCTTTCAAAGGAAAGAGAAAAAAGAAATGTAACTTTTCTCTTTCCTTTTCTTTCTCCATTCCTTAGACAATATTTCCAGAAGTCCCTGCTGAATGAAGAAAAGTAAAATGGGGAGAGGAAGAGAAAGCTTTCAGCAATGACCCTTTCCTTTTATTCGAATTTCTTCAGCTAGCAAGGCTTTGAATATGCTTTCAAGAAGGTGACAACCTTATTAAATTAGCTTTTCCTTCTCACCTCTCACAGTGTGAATGACCTAAAGATTCCTTACTGCAAGACTAACAAAATTACACCCATTAACAAGCTCGGCATGAGATGCATGCTATGATGGTGGCTTTGCCCTGTTGTCAGCTCATAATGACTACATCAGCTGGCTTTGACTTTTCCCTGCTCTTCCCTAAAAGTGTAATATTGCAAATAATAGGGAGCTACCTTGACATTAAAGAAGAGGATATGCCTCTCAGGAAATACAGAAGCCAAATGTCTAGTTACTAACTTGTAGCCAATAATAAATGAGGCCAAACAACTCAAAAACTTCACCTCCTTCCCCCTAAAGCTCTGCTTGCACCATCAAGTGAATTCTAGTCATAGGAACTGAGCCATTAGGGTGGTCACTGGAGATGGCAGGACTGATCTGAGCACTATTTAGGACTTTCAGCCTTTGTGTGGCTCCTTCCCCGGTTTCACACTCACCATTACCTCTACTAGTTCAGTCTGGACCTTTGCAGTAAGAAAGTCCAGCTTGGGTTCACTCATGTCACCAGAAGTATGACTACATGGAAGCTGCAGGACAGAGAAATGAGGTGCAAAGGAAGAATGCGTGCCTCTCTCCTTAAACATTCATCAAGGCCCAAGCCTCCAGTACAAACCAGTCCAAAAGTGAAGTTCAAAAGTACTGAACCCACCTTTTTTTGGCTTACAAGAACTATTACATTTTCAAGAATTTTGTAAGGCAGTTGTTAATCACAAGCATTATTAAAAATTATGTAAACTTCTTGTTGAATAAGTTATCTTAAAACAAAAGTAGTACATTTTAAAAATTCATTACTTGTTAATTATATCTTTACATTTTACTGCTCTCTGTACTCTTATGGTTATTAACATTTATTGATCTGCATGGAGGAAATATTATGTAAGAATGTGCTTTATGCATCTCTCCCATTTCCATATTTGATGACATCATGCTGGTAGCTTGACATCAGCCATGGTGGGAATATTTATACCACAGAAATTGGCAAATGATACAAATCAAGGCTTGATTTATGGTTCTGCTGCATGTCAAGACTGGAGCTTGCTCATCTATGGCTCAATGGATAAAATGCTTATTTTATATGTCCCATAAGCCAAAAGTGGATTTTTTTTAACATTTTTAAGAGTTTTCAAAGAAGATAAATGAAGTGAAGAAAGAAGAGGACAGACAGAAAGAGGAAGAGAAGGGTAGAAAGAAGAATAATAGACAGACTATCCTTTCTGTATGGATAAATATTTTAGGCCTTGTAGGCTATACAGTCTCTGTCACAACTACTTAATTCTGCCACTGTAATGCAAAAGCAGTCATTGGGTATGGATAGGCTTCAATAAAATTTTATTGCAGAAGTAGGTGGTGGGTCAGATTTAATTCACAAGACAGAGTTTGCCAACACCTGATCTAGACTTAGGAAAGCATTCTGGGAGAATTGATTGGCTACATGGAATTGACTATAAAAGGTATTGTATATTTTATGATTTATAAATTTGCACTATACATTCTTTAGATCAGTCAAATTTACAACAAAAGTAACACCCATGCACACACACATTTTTATTGGTGAGTAGTTGTAAATTAGTTACCAGTAAACCACTCCTCCAAACCCAGTTCCTTCACTAAGTCTATAATTCATTCTGGTCTCTCTCTTCTCAACTCTCCTTTGCTGAATACCTATCACATGCCAGATGCCAGGGACAAAAGAATTACAAAAATGAAGCCTATGTCCATCCACTGAGGGAGACCTACAGCACCAGATAAATGAATGGCATAGGACAGAGCAACAGGTGCAGAAACACAAATGACCCAAGTGCTGTGGGGCAGAGAATGAAAAAATAAGGGTTCATTGCACCACGTGTTTCTAATGGGGAGAAAGTGACCTAATCCCCCATCAGCCTCATGAAGTACAAGAGTGTCTCCATTTTACATGTGAGCAGACTGAGACACAGCCCAATGTCATAAAGCTGATAAAGGTAGAAGTAAAATTCAAAGTCCAGGCTGTTTTGACACCAGAGTCCTCTTTCTTTGATCCCACTTCTAATTTTAAAAAAGTTATCATATTGATATCTTGCTTTATTGCAAAATGCCTCTCCCAGACTCTTTCAGGTTCGCTCCCTCTCTGGTATCTCTACCATGTAAGTTTATTATTTATTTTTCCCAAAATCAAAAAGTAAAAAAGGACATAGGCCAATGCAACTTTGAAGTGGTGATAGTAGTGAGTTGAACTGTGACCAAATTAAAAACTCTGGCATTTAACGCACATGTGGGTTTTATGGGATCAACCATCCTTTCCACGTGTCTAGCAGAGGGCTATCAAACAGGGAACAGCGCATCAAAGCCCTTGAGTGATTAGGTGACCCAAGGCAGAAACCACAGTGTCAAGGTCCAAGCATAGTCATACGCATGTCACCCAGAGATCTTCCCGTGGGACTATCTTGATCTCTAGAGAGACAAAGAAACCCAAAAGCTCAACCACCTGAAGCCCCATCCTAGCGCCATCCGGAGCCAGTTTGCTGCAAAGTTGTTACATTTATCAGTTCACAGAGATATAAAGGAAATCAACATTTTCTTAAGCAGATAGGGCAATTTCTTTTAGAATAGAGGTCTAGCATTCTTAAATTTTGATGTGAATCAGAATCGCCTGCGGAGCTTGTTAAACGTGTCTTTTCCTGGTCCACTCCCAGATGGTCTGATTTAGTAGGTCTCCAACCAGAACTGCACACCCCTAGTTAAGAATATTCTAGAGTTTTTCAATTCCTACGGTGAGTAATTTTTTCCATCGTGCCTACCAAATTGATATGCTACAGATCCACAAACCCTTTAATCTGCAATTCTGAAATCCAAAAGCTCTGAAATCTAAACATCTTTACATAAGTCATCTGGCTGCAAAACCTGTTGTGAACAGAACTCATTTGGGGGCTAAACTGGACCTAAACTCACTCAAAACTTTTTAAAGTTTTTGATTATCTATCTTTGCATGGATAGTCATACATTTTGCTATGGAAACATTAATGTGATGATTACAAGATGCTACTTCAGACCCTCTAGGAGTGCCTCAAAATGTAAAGTACATGCTCAACTTTACTTTCCCCAAATCATAAACATTTGACTCCAAGGGTTTCAGATATAGGACTGTGGATCTAAATCAAACTCTTATAACTTTGGTTACTCCCCCAAGGAGTTTAGGAAGCAAAATTCACAAGCATCCTTTGAGCTGCCTCAGTTTTACCAAGATACTTGATCTTCAGAAGGCAAGGGGCAGAAATACAATAAATTGCAGTAAGCACAAGTATCCCAGGCCTACTATCTTCAGAAGTCCTGTCATCTCCAGGACTCCACCCCTACCCACTAGTACCCCACTCTCGTAAGACCAGCTCTTTATCCTTTTTGGTGCTCAGTACATTTATATCATGAAAACAGTCACTTCACTTTTATATCCACAGATAATTTTAAGGTTTCCACTGACATAAGCCCATATTATCCAGCTCCTTTTCAGCAGGCCCAAGCAGACCTATTTAAGAATGCCAGGAAAGTTGACAGATAATAAAACTGGGTTTTAGGAAATGAAGTATAATCAAGCCAATGGCATTCTCAGAAAAAACTAAAACATAGAGGGCAGGAGAAGATGCCTAGAGAGCAGGCACTGAGAAAATGCAAATCATTAGCATGACCTTCAAAGCTGGCGTTCCCTTGTATGTGCCTCCCTCTCCAGGTTTCTGTCCCTCTACTCCTTGTCCTTTACAACTTCACTCCACTGTTTTTAACTTCCTTTACTCACTGGAGAAACCTACTTCTTCTGTTCCCTTTTACACGGGCTGTTCACTCTGCCTGGAATTCTTGACACCCTGCTTTCCCTTCACCTTGGGTCTTTTATGCACCATCCTTGACCCCCAGAGTTATCTGCCCTCCATTGCCCAGTTCTGTCTCTACCAGATCCCACCTCCACTGCATTTTAATTGCCTGGTAACTTGTCTTCACATCCCACCAGCCTGTGGCCACCATGAAGCTAGAAAGCACATCTATCTTCTGCTGTTGTGTTCCCAGTGCCTGGCATGAGGCCTGATTCGTGCTCAATAAAATGCTGCTCAATAAATGACTGAGTAGCAGACAAATTAAAAGAAGGCAAAGAACAAAGCAGAAAGGCAGGAGCGGTCCAGAACTGTTTGGGGGAACAGTGAGCACATGGGAGCTATCTCTTGCTAGGTGAGCTTTGAATGGTGAGTGGCAGGTTCACTAAAGGTAAAAGTGCAAGTTTAAGAAAAGACCCAGATTCTTTCTTTCTTCTTTCTCCCCTTTCTTCCCTCTAAGTTCTCAACAAAATTTTTAATGTATTTTTGTGTGTGTACCTTCTGACTTTCCCCAGGCAGTAAGTTCCATGGAAGTGGGGATCAGCCTCCTCCCTACCTTACACCCAGCCCTTACAGTCCTTCCTGGAGTGGTGATGCATACTTAATATTTCTTGAATGAGTAACAGATTAATGAATGAATGGATCTATGATGTTTAATCTCTTGGGTTCCTGAGAATGTGTTCTAAGATCTCCTGAGTTCCCCCAAAAAGCTGGCATCCCAAATTCCATCATGAATAAGCAGGAAATTATGAATAGGGAGGATGGAATGATATCAGACAGCACTTTATCAATCTGTCCCAAAGGAATCTTTCTGTTCCTCCTAAACAACTTGTTCTTATGAGAAATTATTGAACTTTAGCATACTCTTAAAAGAATCTCTCCTAAAATTTTACTATATTCTAGTTCTATGGTCCCCATCCTTTTTGTCACTAGGGACCACTTTCATGGAATACAACTTTTCCATGGATAAGAATGGGGGATGGGAAGGGAGTGGGGCCTGACAAGAGGCAGAGCTCGCTCACCAAAGTGAGTGATGGGGAGCAGCTATACATACAGTTGAAACTTCACTCACTCACATGCCACTCACCTCCTGCTACACAGCCTGGTTCCTAACCAGCCATGGACTGATACCAGTCTGCAGCCCACGTGTGGGGATCAGTCGATACTCTGAAAAATATCCCCCTTCTCTCTGCCCTATCACCCATACGCCCATTTCATCCTCCATCCCACAGAGTCCCAAGAGAGATTTCTCCAGGAGACAAACCAAATACCAATGTTTTCTTTTCTTTCTTTTTTCTTTTAACTATTTTCTTTATTAAATCATAGCTGTGTACATTAATGCAATCATGGGATACAATGTGCTGGTTTTACACACAATCTGAAATGCTTGCATTAAACTGGTCAACATAGCCTTCATGGCATTTTCTTGGATACCAAAGTTTTCTTAAACATTTCTGCAACCATGAAAAATTTCTTGGCAAATGGTTGGGAAGTAAAGTAAGTGGTCTTCTCTGAACCTGACATAAAAGAAAATTAGAGGTCCTTCCACCTAGAAAACCAAAGGGCTTCAAGGACGTGCCTTCCTTACCCAAAGTTTATTTTATGAAACAAGTAATTTGTGGACAGAACATTAACGTATTTGTGTCATGATCACTACAGGTCTTAAGGAAGATGAGAAATTGAAAGGATTTCTCCTTAAAACGATGGACTCACACAATTCATACTGTATTCTCCTAAGTCTCCAGATTCCAAAGTCTTCTTACTTTATCTACCTAAAAAGAAGTATGAGAACTAAAATAAGATAATTTTTAAAGATTTCTGCTTCAAAAGAATAATAAATTCCATAGACCTAATGTAGTATGGGATGAAATTTTGTAACACTCCAATTTTTGACTATTCCATATATCTATGGCATATGCTTTGCCAAATTTTCTTCTTATACAAAATGGAGATTCTGTGTTCCATGCCACTAGCTTTCTATGAGAACAGAATAAAGCTATATAGTAAACATAAACAGAAAATCATATTAAAATAGAGGTGTAGGCAAGCCTTAGAGTTCATGCCCTTGTTCCAAATTGGTGCCCTAGCAAAATTATGAGTGATTCCATAGCACTGGCCACCAGAATACTCATAAAGGGTAGAAATATCAAATGTTAAATCCATGCATGCCAAGAGTCCTCCTCATGACTTTCCCCATATCTCAGGCCCACCCTCACCAAAAATAAACCATTTGGTACATGGTCATGGTTGGCATAAAAAGAAACCATCCCAATGTCTTGAAGAAACCTTGATGTTGATTAATCAAGAAATTGTTACCTAGAGATGTTTCCAATGGTCCGACCATCACAATCCCAAGGAAAATGTCAGAGGGAGACAATGAAGCAGGAAGAATGAGGTGGAGATGAACAGGAAAAAGCAAACAAAATGAAATCTAGAACGATCTCATGAATATCTATTTTTCTGTATGCATACAGAAAGAAAGAGGTGGATGTTTGTAAAGAATTATAATAACTATCCCATAGTTTTTGTTTTAGTAGATTCTTTAGGGTTTATAGGGATAAAAGAGTTTGCACACAAATTATAATGCTGATATCTAGACTGACAAACTTTATAGATATGTGTGCACATTCATTAATAAATATGTGACCAAAATAACATGCTGGGGAAAAAATATTAAACAATTATCTGTTTTAAAGAAATTATCTTAAATACTTTTAAAAATTCCAAAAACATGAATGGTCTTAATTCCAGTTGAGTTTTCCCATCATCTTCAGCTGCTTAATCAACCAAACAAGGGCATGCTTGGCAGTGGAGGGCTTATACTTAAGTCCTAGCTACTCTCCTTATTATCTCCATGACTTTTGGAAGATGCCCCATCTCTCTAGTCCTGAATTTCTACACTTTTAAAATGTGGATAATATTAACCCTTATCTCACAGTGTTGTGACTAGCAAATGGAGCAATACAGCAGATAAAAATATTAAAGAGCATGACAAATATTTTACAGTCTGCAGCAAAATGGGAAAATAAGAACAATGTATGAATTCCTGATGAAGCTCTTTATTCAAGAAAAGGGTGTCCTTTATTTGGGTATTATGCCTTTGTTACTTTTTTGGTGTTAAAAATCTTCTTTTTCCTAATTAAAGAGCTGGAAAAGGTCCAGATCTTTCTGTCTGTATGGTTTTAGTAAATGGCTGAAGTTTTGGTTTTGTTCTGTCTGGTTAATTTCCTCCATTAGCAAAATAGTTGGCAAAATTAAGTTAGCAATACAATATTATATCTGAAAAATGTTCTGAACTGTAACTGATCATTAAAATCCAAAAGTCAGAGTATCACTATAATAATACACAGATGGGAGAGGTCCCTGCGTGGACCTAGGATATGGTCACCAAAATATTCAGCTGTGGGACCACCAGAAGACAGATTATTTGCTTGAGAGACTAAGGAAACTCAGGGGGAAAAAACTCATTGAACTAACCTGTGAAGCAGATCAGTTAATGATCAGTGGTTGGAGCGAGAGGATGATTCCAAGTCAGTATGTTACCTTTTTCTTGGTAGTAAAACTACAAGTCCTCTGTCACTAAATTCTATAAGTCCTTATGGTGTGGGGAGAGTGGGCACAGGCAACGCCATACTACTTTGAGATTCATGGAAAGGAGTTTGACACAAAATAGAGAAAGGGTTTATCTCTACTTGAGGGGTCTTAGCACAGAGGTACTGTGAGCAGGATCACTGGCTTAGGCAGTGTCAGTGGGGAGCAGCAGCACAGGTGACTTTAGGGTTACAATGAGACTGCACCCTCAGTATGAGCCCTTTTGATGGCAGATGCCAGTAGCCACAGCAATAGGAAGGCACCTTCGCAATGCTTCTATTCAAGCACTGGAGGCTTTATGGTGGAGGGCAAATCTCACCAAAACAAACCAAATCTGGAGAGAGGAAAGATGGTTGAAATAGCAGTAGCTAAAAGGATGTGCTCTCAAGGTCTTATGAAAGAGACCTCAGAGGATCCTTGATTTGCAAGGGCACCAGGAGAGTCAGTGGCCAAAAGAAGGTAAGAAGCACTGAAGAGAGAGGTAAGGTCCCTCTTACATCTTACTAAGTCCTGTTACTAACAGTCCCTTAACTCTTCAGGGCTTCTATTTTCTCACCTGGAAAGCAGAGTAACAATGGGCATTAAAAGCTGGTTCACAGAATAATTTTCAGAATGTTAAGGATCAAACAAGATAATTTATTTAAAAGTTTCTTAAATGTTAAAACACAATGTAAATATTAGCTTTAATATTTAACAGTGGATTAGCTCAGTATCTGTAGCTCAGAGGCTAGGGAGCTGTCCACATACACCCAGGCTGGGGGGTTTGAACCCAGCCCAGGCCTGCTAAACAACAATGACAACTACAAAAAAAAAAAAGGCTGGGTGTTGTGGCCAGTGCCTATAGACCCAGCTACTTGGGAGGCTGAGGCAAGAGAATTGATTGAGCCCAGGAGTTTGAAGTTGTTATGAGCTGTGACACACAGCACTCTACAAGGGCAAAATAGTAAGACTGTCTCAGAAAAAAAAAAAAAGAAAAGAAAAGAAAGAAAATATTTAACAGTGGATTATTATGCAACTTTCAGGGCTGGGGTTCCCCGGGGATTTAACCTGTAGTACATCCACTCCAGACATTACAGCTGAAAGCATGTCTTCAAGGAAAAAGAATGAGAAGAGAACGAGCTAACTTGATTACAAAGTGGGTGGGAAGGGAAAACCCACCCAGTTACACCCAGAGGACCAATAAGTAGTCAATGTGAAATGGATTTGTGAAGGGAGGGAAGAAATACGCTATGTATTTCATGGTTATATAGTATCATTTATTCCATATAAAGCCCTACAAGGGAGATGTTATCATTCCTGTTTTGCAGATAAGGTGAATGAGACTCAGGTTAAATGTCAGACTCGAGATCACAGAACGAATAGGAGACAAGGCTGACATTTGTAATCCAGATATTTCTGGCTCTAACATCAGATACCCTTTTTATTTTCTCTTTTTGTTGTTGCTGTTGTCGTTGGTTTTCTACAAAAACAATGTGGTTTATAGGGAATTCACAATCACGTGAATAAGATGAAAAATAAGTCACTGAGCACGTTGTACCACGCCTCATGTCTCCACATTGTTGCAAACCCAATCCAAACCCTTCTGCACACCCAGGAGCTGGCTTTGGCTCTCCATGAAACGTTCTTCCAGCTATACTTTCTCTCAAACACTTTCTGAAAGTGTTCTGTTGGGTAGTAAAACATTTTATTTGTTTGCATGGGTGTATCTTGAAAGCACTAAAGTAAGATTGCTCAGATGAAAAACAAAACCCTTTCACTGTGTGTAAATGTAACATATGTAGCTTGCATGAAAATTAAAAAAAAAAAAAGACCCTAAATTCAAAGTACATGAGCTGAGTGAGAATGAAATAAGCAGTGGGTAAGGACGGGAACTCTGTGGCTTTCTGCTCTAGAACACTACCATGCCAATGGGGTGATGAGCGGCTGTGTTCCTGGTGGGAAGAGAGCATACCATTTTCTAGCTCCTTGAGAAATGGGGTATGCAGAGAAGCACATGTGGTAGTAATAGGAAAGATGCAATTCCCCTTGGCTGCTTTTCAAACTTCACTATTTGGATAATTGGGGGACTTTTTTTTTTTTTTTTTTGACTTTGAAAAGTTCTCCCAGGACTAGGCTGATTATAACATGAGAATATGTCCTAGGTTCTGCCAACAGATGAAACTTGGCTGAATTAGATTTTTTTATACTTTTGCTAGGAACATATCTGATTCCTCTGAATCACCTCTCCTTTTTCAGAGAACAAACTCAGATTTTGCCTTGAACGAGTTTTAATTTTTCCTTCACCAGATGAAGGATTGTCAATGTTCTTCCCAAATAAGATTCCCAGTCCTCGTTGTCAAGGTGACAAGCCCAATGTTGAAGGCAATCTCACTTCTGCAACACGTAGTGCTCTGGATTGATGAAATGACTCTCTCCCAGTGAGTTTAAACCCCACCAGGGGTGTCTAACCCATGGCCCACAGGCTACATGCAGATTATATGAGGATGTTTTTGCTTATTCGTGGTAGCAGGTATTACAAAAATTATGCATGGACCTTTTATTTATTTATTTATTTTTTGCTCACTAGTTTTCATTAGTGTTTGTGCATATAATGTGTGTGTGGCCCAAGATAGCTCTTCTTCTTCCAACTTGGCTCAGAGACCCCAAAAGGTTGGCCATCTCTGCAAGCAGTTCACTTATTCTTTGCAATTCATTAAATCATGTCTGACTGCCATGGGGTGGCTTCATGTACAAGGAAAAATGGGAACCAAAATGAAAAACCTGTGATAACTTGTTCTTACTCAAGCCAAAAAGTCTCCAGGGAAGAAGCATACATAAAACATGAATGAAATGAAACCACACTCACACAGAAGAGGCTTTAGGAACCTGGAGGAAAGAGGATGGAAATGTGGAGAAGAACCTCAGGTTTGAGTGACTGTGTGATCTCAGACGTGTTACCAGTCACCAACTCTCTGAGCCACACCTGTAAAACAGGGACAACGGTGCCTCCACCTTGGGATCACTGCATAAATGAAATAAGCACTGTGAGAGTCCTGGCTCAGTTCTAGGCACAAAGTAATACTGTATTATTCCTTATTTCATTCCTCCCAGGATTGATGTGAAGATCAAATGAGATTATTGGGGATGGATTGAAGGAGATATGGGATTGTTGTAAAAAGGAAAATAGAAATGAATTTAAAGAACCAAAGCATCCATCTCAAAGGGATACCATGTATCGGCATCCCCGTGTTCCCTGCCACATTATTCACAACAGTCAAGATGTGGAAGCAACATAAATGCCCATCGATAGGCAAATGGACATAAAAAGATGTGGCACATAAATATAACATAATATTATTCATCCTTAAAAAGAAAGTAAACTTTGCCATTTGCAACAACATGGATAAACCTGGAGGATCCTATGCTAAGTGAAATAAGCCAGACACAGAAGGATGAATACTGCATGATGCCATTTGCATGATGAATCTGAGACAGTCAAATTCAGAGGCAAAGAGTGGATTGGTGGTTGCCAGCAGCCTGGAGACCAAGAAGTATTAGTCAAACTATATGAAGTTTCAATCACACAAATGAATAAACAGCATAGTGCCTACAGTTAACAATCCTACATATTGTGGTCAACATAAGGAACTTCAGTTGAGTACATGTAGAGCATGTCTGGTCTATGAAAATTAAGTCACCTTTAAGGAGGTGTTCAGTGAAGGGAAGTGGTCAGCACTCTTTACGTTGACCTGATTTTGATAGACCAAACATGCACCGCACCTACATATCAGTACACAAGTTCCTCATGTTGATCACATCCATATGTTGACCAGTTTGTTACAGTCCCTTGGGTAGTCAACTTACAGAGGTTCTACTGTACTTAAAAATTTAAGTCAGCAGATCTCATGTTAAGTGTTCCTGGCATCATCATCATCATCATCATAACAATAAATAATAGAAAAGAGGACAAGAAAAAAAAATTGGAGGCGATGAATAGGTTATGGCCTAGATTGTAGTGATGATTTCATGGGTATATACTTACCTCCAAAGTCATCAAATTGTGTACATTAAATAAATACAAATTTATTAATATCTCAATGAACTGTTTTTTTAAAAACAATAGGTAAAAACAGGGAAAGTAATGGATGGCAACTCTCTGTACCATCTTGCAACTCTCCTATACATCTAACATTATTCTAAAATTTAAAAACAAAAATAGAAAACAAAGAAGGGCCCACCCCAGAGAGCCCCCCAGGGGTCAGATCTGAGTATTAATCAGATCTTTGTGAGAGAGTCAAATTGATAGCAGACTCCTCAAGGAGAGAAGGAAACCAGACAACACACACCCAAGCCCTTGTATATAGCCCATCAGAAACCACAGGGAAGTCAGTGAAAAGAATGCCAACATTCTAGGCCAGGCCCCTTACTCATCCATTGAATATTTATTAAGTACCTATCATGTGCCAAATGCTGTTCTAGAGACTGGGTTTAAAGCAGTGAATAAGTGATAAGGTTTCCATCTAAGTTGAGCTTCTGTTTTACTGGGGAAAGAAAAACAAAATATTTCAAAGAGCATTACAAATACTAAGATAGATGATGGAGAAAATGTCAAAAAGGTTTGGAAAGGTTGCATTTTGTGATTTTCAAATAGAGTGATCAGGGAAGCTCCCCCAGAGAATGCCAAAACCTGGAAAAGAGCTGAGCCAAAAGAATACTGGAGAGGGCCTGTGTAGACTCTAAGACAAAAGAATGGCTGCCAAGCCTCAGCAACAGCAAGGCACCCAAAGTCCATGCAATAAATAGGGAGCTAGAAGGAGAGAGAAAGAGAAGGTCAGGTCAGACAGGGGCCAGATCATGCATGATCTCGGGAGCCCTAGTAAGGAGTTCAGCTTTCACTTGGTAAGGAGAGGAAAACCAATAAGGGGATGAGATTATCTGACTTAACAGGATTACTCTGGTTGCTCTGTTTTGGAGAAGGACAGGGGTAGTAATAAGAAAGTAAGTTGGGAGTTCATTGCCATTTGGCTCCCATAGGAAAGTGGGAGCACAAAGGAATGATCTACTCAACATTGTAGCACAGTCTGTGAAGGACAAAAGTTATGCCTCTCGTATAATTCCCTAAATTGATTTCACCACCTGAAAATCTGCCATCATTCAAAATTCCATGGTGAGAGGAAGAGAGATTTGCACAAAAGTTCATAATTTAATTTCTAGACTACTGTTTGCCCCTGAGGTGTCATATATTTGTTGTCTGTAAGTAGGTAATCTGTTTAGCGCTCCAGAACTTTTGAAATAGAGACACCTTAGTAATCATGGAAATTTACCCTCCAGTTTTTGCTGTCAAGCACTGCATAATATTTTTCAAACATCTAAGCTTTGCAACTAAAAAGAGAAGAAAAAAACAAAAACCCTTCGATGATGTGGCAATCTGATCTGTTTTCCAATTGACTAAGTTCTCAAATGTGAAAACAAAGGAAGGAGGAACCAAATTCATAGCTGGCAGAAATAAAGGTTGGGCAGACTGAATACTTGAAATGTTCTGCAGGGCCCAGAGGAAAATGGATGGAAAGGAATCCTAGTTTAGAGAAATTAGGTCTGGGAGATAGAATGACTTTCCCAGGTTGAAAGACCTCAGGGACAATCAAAATCCAGATGTCTAAAAGAACTCCTTGCATCAGTTAGAAAGAACTTGGGAGCAGAGGACAGACATTGTTGGAAAATTGTTCAGGCAGAAAGTGCCAGGAAAGAGAAAGATTCAATAATGAGGGTTTCTGTGTATGGAAGACCCAGGGAGTTTCACCACTCAGAAGCAAGGGGCTGCTTTGAGTGCAATCTGAATCTGACCATAGGGCTGGTGAACCTAAAAGAAAAAAAAAGAAAAACAAGCCTTGTTTCCTTTATGGTTAGGAGCTCCTTCAGGGAGGAGAACTCTTTTTTGTGCCTTGTGAGGTCATACCACACTGGTAGAAGACTGTGAAGCTAAAGAGAGTTGACAGTTAAAAGTCTGAAATTTTCATCAAGCTGAATTGAACGCAACTCTCAGTTCATACCCAGAATTCCTTTATCTGGTCAAAACACTATTTTTAGACCTCCAATGACTAACAAAGCAGGCACCATGGTTTTCTTTCTATGGAGAAAAGATATCAACAAGGAGTAATGTACAAGCCTTAAGGGCCCAAGGGTTTTTATCACTAAATCATAAAATCTTTGATGAGGATAGAAGCAGAGGTGATGGTAGAAAGTTACCAATAATGAAAAAGGATAAGTTCATTGACACACAAGTAAAAAGTAAATAAAAGAAAAAAAGAACAGATACTTTAGAGCCTAAAGTTTACTCTGTGCATTGGCAACCTAGATCTGCCACTCACTAGTTTTTTGACCTTAGCTATATCATTAAACTTCTCTGAATCTCTTTCCTCAAATAGAATGGCAGAATGATGATAAAATAAAGGAGGTCAGTAATTATGACATATGAAGCCGATAACACATAGATCATGCTCAATAAATCCTTACTTCTTTTTTTCATCTTAGTATATGTGGATAGAGAGATTTGATCATAATATAGTCAAAGATTAAAATTACAAAATTATAAATTACTGTGTAATTTGATTAATCACCATAGCTGATTTAACTGGTAATAACATCACCTTGTGTCCCGTGTTAATTCATCTTTAAATGAACCACAAAATTTCTCACAGTTTATTCATTATTCTAATAAACATTTATTGAATTTGCGTTACAGACCATGCATCACAGAAGATGCTATGGGAGGCAAAATGAACAATGTTGTTGCTGTTTTCTGCAAGACTACAGCCTATAGGCATAGAAACAAGATAATCACCATACTGATAATCATTAGTATAGAAGAGCTCACTATGAGGGTCCAGAAGAAGAAATAAGTAACTCTGTATGGGAAAAAATGCTAGCCAACATTTTTAAGCACTTACTATTCACCGAACAGTATTCTAAATATTTAACCTATATCAACTCATTAAGCATTGCACCACCACTGTGAAATGATTTCTATGGTCATTTCCATTTTCCCAAGGAAGCTGAGGCATAGAGAAGGCAAGTCACTTATCCATGGTCACACAACTAATAAGCAATGGTTGGGATTTCAATTCAGGCATTCTGGCTCCAGAACTCACACTCCAAACACTGTAGATGCTGAGCGATGTTTTATAGAGAAGTTACCATAGAAAGCAGGACTCATAGGATAAGCACTTCGCAAGCCAGAGAAGGAAATCAGTATAGACAGAACAGCATGAGTCAGGGTATGGAAGCTCAGTGTTTGAAGATAATTTAGCCACATGTATAGTCCTGGGGCAATAGGCCAAAAACTAGAGGAACCCAAGGTTAATAAAGTTACCTCTTAGACTAGAGTCCCTAATAGTTCTTCCCAACTATTCTATCAAAGTTGGGTTCCTTCCAGTGACTCCAAAACCAGTCTCCTGCCTCCTTTGTTGTCCCCTTTAATTTAACAGCTAGGCTTGTTGGACCATCAGAACAAATACCCTATGAGAAGGAATGATGGAACCATGCCCCCTTTTAATAAACAAGCTGCTTTAAAATACCAACTCCTTAATGCTATTAGGATGATCATTCAACACTTGGTGTTTAGAAATGATTTCAGGTGTTTGGCCACTTGGTTAAATTAAGAAGGCTACATTTTTGCCCTACCAAGACAGGTCATGCTATACTTTTCATTATCTCAAAACCTTTACTCAATTTTTCATGCATCTTATGATGGGATAGAAATGACAAGGAAATAAGAAAGATACTTGGCCTAGTGAACCTTGGAAATCCTAGATTCTAGGAGATTCCTAAAAAGGAAATTCCAAGGAAGCAAGCATTAGTTCTTTCCCACTGCGCTTGCCTCAGGAAATTTCTGCCCCTTGGTAAATCTCTAGCAGAAAAGGCTGTGGGAACACAGGAAAAAAAAATGATGTGAGGCAAAGTATTATATTTAGAACTCTTGGATCAATCACATGCCTGGCTAGCACCCAGGATGGCCTAACCTCATTCTCTGATCACAAGACATCGATAGGTAAGGACATCTATTCTGGGAAACAACAATGAAGGGTATAAACCATGTACTAAAATGGCTTATTTTCAAAGGAAGACAATAGATTTGGGGAGCAACACAGGAGATAATTAACAGTGAAAGAAGGTTCATGTTCCAGAGTAGATAAAACTTGAGTTTATTAGATAAGCTAAGGAGGACATCAGTGGAAGAAAACTTGGAGAAACATGACAGAATGAGGCAACACCACAGGATGAGTAGCTTGAAATTGCAGCTTGGAGATGTTAAGTGTGAATGGAATAAGGAGACAACTTCCCCTGGTGAGGGGAAAAAGAGAGAAAGGATGCATGGTGATTCAGAAGGCAAAAGAAAGAGCGTTCAGGGTGGGGATGCTTCATGGCCTTGTTTGCTCTGTAAAAACAAGGCTAAAGTCTACTGGTTTGACCCAGAAATCTGAATCTCATCTTTGGTTCTCTCCCCTCCCCACATCTAGCCATCAGCTGATTCTGTGATCCAACTCTGAAACATATCCACAACAGAGCCACGTCTCTCCATCTCTGGTGTCACCACTACAGTCCAAGCCACAATTGTTCCTAGACTAGATTCCTGGGAAAGCTTTCCGGTTGTCCTCCCCATTTCCTCTATTAACCCTCAATCCATTCTCCACACATCTGCCAGAGAGAGATTCCCAAAGCAAAAACTCATTCCAGTTCTCTACAGCTCTTTGAAGAAAATGAAAATCCATAATCTGTCAAAACTGTCCTAGACCTAGCTCCACTTTCCTCTCCAGCCCAAATGTGTACCATGCATTCTAGCTAAGTTGACCTTCTTTCCATTTTTCAAATATACTCAGGCTTATCTCCAAGCTAATTGCTCTCACTGAAATGCTTTTCTGCGGCTCTCTAATTTGTGTATGTCTGTGTGGAAGGCTTCCTCCCTTTGCCAGATCCTTTGTGTCTTTGTCTTAGGAAGAGAGAAGGAGGAAGAGAAGGTGAAAGTGTTTATGGGTGGCTGTGTTAGGCCCCCCAACACTGGGTAGGAATCCCCAAGAGGCCAAAAAGTGCTTCTCAGAACAGAGAACAAAGTGGTATCTGAGACTGAAGCCATCATAGGATCAAAAGGAAGCTCAGTGAGTGTGAGAATGTGTCCAGTGAAAGAAGAAGTGGTGGCAAGTGTAGGGATCATGGGGAAACTCATCCTTTTCCTCCTGAAGTTCCCCTAAAAGATAACTCACAGTTAAAGCAAATTAATAAGAGGAACGTTTATTTACAAAAACCATGCTCATGGGGAGAACCACTAAAATGATTACCCAATGTCTCAGTGATGGTCAGATACTTTCATAGATCACTTTTTGAAGGGAGAGGAGAGGATGTGGAGTACAGGTGCACCAAGTGGTTGCTAGCGCAGATGAATAGGTGGGGGACACAGATTGATGGGTAAATTAACCTAAGAGACAGGTATTGTGTTTTAAATTATTTGGGCCAGGTCTGCTAGTATTCCAGGGGAGGAAAGGAAGTCTATTGCTCTCCCCTACACACTTTGGTCCCGTGATCATGTCAGTCTGATTTTATGCCAGATTGAGAGAAAGCTCCTTTCAATGCTTTCTAATTGTGAATGGCCTTCAATTCAAAATATTCTTTATTTAAAGGAGTCATATTTGGGGGTAAAATCCTTAGCTCCTTCATATTGAAGCATCTCATTATGAGGTGAAGGTAAAATCAAAATGTGGTTATTTCTACACTCATGGCCACAGTTAGAGGACAAATTCAGGGTATCAGAGTTGAGAAGACCAAGAAAGAGAGAACCAGTGTATTAGAAGAGTTACTAGTGTGAAATTGAATTCCTTGACCATAGAGTGGGAGGGAGGTCAGGAAGTAAAATGTCAAGCCAGGTGCTAAGGTCACTGAGCAGAACAGAAAAGGATCCCACAGGTCAATCAATAACAGCAGCAAGGATGGGAAAGTAGGGGCCAAAGTGCCAACTTGAGTTCCTCAAAAGAAAAGAATGATGGATGTCTTTGGAAAAAGTATCCAGAGCAGCAATGAAGAATGAAAAATGAAGAAATTATTAGCATTCTTTCTTGGTCCTATGAATTAAAAGAAATGGGAGCATTCTCCACTAGACATGAGGAAAGGGATAGTCCAAAGGAATATATTAGTGAAGGGGGAGGCAGAATGTGGAACACATCTTGGACAGATCTGATCCACGTCAAAGTTGAAGAGATGCTATGACATTGTGATAGTTATGACTCCCTAAGTTTTGCCCTCTGCCCTAAAAGATGTAGGAAACCACAGCTTGATTTTTAGTAGAATGAAGATACCTGTGCTGTTTCTGGTAGAATGTGTTGCAAGCGCCTTAAACTCACTTAATATCTGGCTTTTTCTATCTCAATCTCTCTCATTTGCCTCTGGCCCAGAGAAGGGACACAAGTGTCCCACTACAAATTGATTGAAGCATCCTTCCAGTAGGCCTCCCCAGGAGATAGCAGAAATAAAAGGGCAGAAGTCTACATTTAGGAAAAAGAAAAGCACCAGAGGCTACTGACAACATCATAACTCCCTAGGGAAAATTCTCAAGCTGGAATTTATCTAAGCAGATGCATGAATTTGCCATTTTTCTCATCCTTCCTCACATGCACGGCTTGGACAGCCTTTTCACATCAGTGCCAAGACTGCAGACTGCATCGGCCAGATCATGGGGAATAGTTGGGAGGAATGCTAGCCCTCAGCCCTCCCTCATTTTGAGCAGTAGGTCAGGTGAATTACTTCAAATACATGCAAGGCCCTTCTGTTTCCATGGTAACCGCTCTAAGAACCGTAACAATGTCAATCACAGAAACGGTGAAATCATAACTTGAACCCATCTTGCTGACAAAGATATCTTGAGAAGTAGCCACTGCTCAGTGTCAGACTCTTTGCCTTTCATTTTGGGGAGAACGTTTTGTTTACATCCAATCAGTTATGAGAATAAGGGGAAATGGTGGTTAGTCATTTTCCTTCTGCTTCGCTGGGTCTACCTCTGTCTGTATTTTGCTGATATGCTTGTAACTCATTTTCCCTGCTTGAAATTACAGATGGAACAATTCGTTTTTCCACCTCTCCTTCCTGCATAGGTGTAAGCACTTGAAGACAAAATATTGATTTTTTTTTCTATCTACTTAAAAAAAAAAAAAAAAGAAAGAACGACTTGTTCATTTTCATTACAGACTGCCAGTTGTTTTAATTTCTTCATGCTTGTTTTGATGAAGCAAACTCATAGTATCTGAAGATGAAGTTCTAATCCCGGGGCCCTGAAATAATATCTAATGTCTTTTGTCTACACCAAGAAATGAGGTAAACATATCAGTTGACAGATTGTTATGTAAGCAGAGAAATTAAAGAATAATTCTTATTTCTTCCCTTACTAATCATAAAAAATATACACTCTGGATTTCTAAAGTGATATCCCACAGAAATAAAATAGTAAAATGGCATCTTCGTAACACCTAGAGTCTACATGATAATTCTTACCCAGAAAAGGTGTTTTGTCACGTCATCATTCAAAATCAGCTGGTTGTTTTATTTGCTTAGTTTTATTTTTTTAATGTAAATTCTAGGGCACTCTTGCCCTGCATATTATTTTTATCTTTCCTTTATACTCTAAAGAATCTCCAAGCAAGAACATGTCTGTGAGTTTATTAGAGCCTTCAGTTTGGATACCGAATTGTTACAAAACCAATATTTTTTACATTTTTCTTCTTAATAACATTCTTTGACCCAGAGAGAACTAAAAATCTAAGCTATTTGATGTCTAAAATTGCAGAGATAAACTGACATTGTGTTCTGAAGGTGTCTTTTCACAAGAAAAATGGAATTTTTAAAAAATGTAATCAAGTTATACAGAGCCTCTCACCCTCAGGTCAGCAGTTCAGATTTTTCTGAGGCTGGAAAGTTACACAAAGTTGTAGCAGTTGCTGGGCTCTCGGTGCCCTTTGAGAAATGAGTTGGAGGTCCCAGGGGAGGTCACTGCTTTGTAGTCAGCATCTCATAATTGACACCTATGAGTTCTTTAGGGAATAACAATTCCAACAGAAGTTCATAGGGTTTGCCTAAGAATTCTCTCTAAGTTGTACTGAAGCACCCTTCTTTTTGCAAATGGATGTCCTCACATGGGAGCTCCAGGAGGAATGAAAGTCACTTATTTTCTAGTTCTGGAAAGCCTTTGCACAGAGTTCTACTTAATTCATGCAGCTGAGATGGTAACAGTCTTAAGGAGGATGCAGGTGAACAAGGAGGAAGGGAGAAGGACAAAAGAAGGAGAATGAAAAGAAACTAAGCAAACAAAATAAAAGGGAGAGAAAGGTAAGAAGAGGCAGAGAACATACAGAGAAAAAGGAGAAACCAACAAAAGAGAAGAGAAAGAAAAAGGAAGGGGGGAGGGAGAAAGAAATAAAAGAATAAGACACGTAAAATTCTGTAATGGCAGTGAGGAAAAACGTCTCCTTTCAAGTAGAGCATTTGTTTGTTTGCTTTATAATCATGGTTACTGCAGGATGTTTCTGGTATAGGAATTTTCACTTTTTACAAATGCTAAATTTGGTCCAAAATCCAGACAATTATCATCCTCCAGAGAAAGGACATCCCTGGGAAAGACATATATTTCACATTCCAACCCTATGCATGTGGAAGAACTCAAGGAGACACTAGAATTTATGGCTCCCTCTCTCTCTCTGCTTTTGAACGCGAGGTGCAGATGAGACTGAAACAGGAGATTTAATTGGAAGGATTAGAAGCTGCATCTGGGTTACCTCTCCTCCTATCTCAGTAAACCCTAGATGTATGCCCTATGAAAAGGTTTTACCAGAGACTTCTAGTCTTAGTGTTATTGAACAGAGCTGAAGGGTGGGATTTTCTCCTAAGAACTGGAGGATTAAGTGAGGCCTACTTTTTAAATGCCGAGAACGTCAGTTCTCTTAAATTCAGCAACAAGAGAACTGCAAACCAAGAATATCTTTCCAAGGAGGGATGTTGGAAGATGAGCATCTGGGCAAAGTGACCAGTCTGATAGAAAAGACCAAAAGATACTCAGGTAGCCTGGGTCCTTGCACAGCCCTGCCAGATCTCCCTACAGTGAAACCCACCAGGTGGCATCTTGTGCCTGCTCCCAGAATGCTCATATCTCCAAGTTTTTACCATCTTCCTATTTGAGCAAACAACCCCACGTCATCAGATACTTCTCGTGTGGAAAAGGGCAAAACAACCAACGGTAAAAGGATTTTCGAGGAAAGAAAAACAATGCAGGGGACAGAAGAAAACATCTCCAAAAAAACCAACCTCTTCGCAGATGTAAGAAAGAATACTGTGAGCAAAAAGCAAGAGTAGACGTCTATTTAGAAAAGTAATCAATTTGCTTAAAATGAGAGTTTTCTATATTAAAAAGAAATGAGCAGAATGAAAAGCCAGGGATGTGTTGGCAAATGAAGTTGAGAAAAATCTTTCAGAAAATATAAAGCAGAAAGGATAGAAACTGGGGCAGGGGGCAGCAGGGACTAAGAAAATTAGAGCCATAGTCTGGGAGGCCCACTGTCCAAATAATAGGATTTTCAGAAAAAAAGAACAGAGAAACCAGAGGGGAGAAAATTCAGGGTCATTCTTCCCTTTTCTTGAGGAATAGCACATATTCACAGCCAAATAGCTCCATTGTCTGGTCCCCACAGAATCTAAGAAGCCCTCCAGCCCGTCCTTCATTTCGTCCTTCCCCATCTACTTCAGTTCAGACCGGCAGTGTGTCTGCTAGTATAACCATCTCCATTCCTGGCTTCTGTTGTAATGACTGATTAAACGTGTGGTTCCCACTCACACTAATCTCCTTATCAAATGATTGTTCAGCCACACCCTTTGTGTTTTCTTCAGAGCAGGCATTTTCATTTTCTGTAATGAGCATGAACTGAGAATTTTCCAAATCTTCCAGTTTTGTTTGGTCCTTTTGTCTTAATAATTCCTTCTTCCATTTATTTCTCTACTCTCTCATTTTATTACAAGCAAGCAGGAGGACCTAAGCTGTACCTTCAACATTTGCTTAGAAATCTCCTCAGCTAAATATCCAACCAGTGTCCTTGTTCGTGACTACACCTGCCATAAAACACCAGCATGCCGCTCGTTCAAGTTCTTTGCCCCTTCATAACAAGGATCTCCTTTCCTTCAGTTTCCAGTAACCTAATCTTGTTTCCATCTGAGCTCTCACCAGAATGACCTTGAATATCTACATTCCTACCAATATGATTATTCTGTTTGTGACTATCTACTCTTGCAGAAGATGAAAGCTTTTTCTTCAGTACTCTTTTCATCTTTCTGTGTCCTCAACAAAATTGCTTTAAACATCCATATTTCTGCCAACAGTCTGTGGCCATTTTTTGGCCTGCTCCTTGCAATTCCTCCATCTCCCAGTTTCAAAGCTGCTTCCACGTTTGTAGGTATTTGTTATAGCAGTAGTACCCCTACTTGTTGGTACCAATGTATGTCTTCATCTGAATAGTCTAGCCTATCAAAGTACTCAGACTGAATGGCTTAAACAACAAAAATTTATTTTCTCACAATTCAAGGATTACCAAAGTCAGTTTCTGCTGAAGACTCACTGTCTGGCTTAGAGATATCTGGCTTCCTCCTTGCTGTGTTCTTACGTGGAGGAGAAAGACAGAAAGAGACAAGGAGAGGGAGAGGGAGTGAAAGAGAGAAGGAAAGACCATGGGTCCCTTTCTCTTCCTCTTCTTATAAATCAATGAGTTCTGTGGATTAGAGTCCCATCCTTACAACCTCATTTAACCTTAATCTCTCCCAAAGATCCTATCTTCAAATATAGTCACATTGGGGGTTAGGACTTCCGTGTCTGACTTGAGGAGGCACACAATCAGTCCACAGCACTTGACAAAATGTACATCAGTAAAAGTATGATACTGATAGATCGAGGAATTTGAATATAAAGGGAGGAGATATATATACACATATATATACATATAAATACATAAATACATATATGTGTCTGGCAATTAATTTGGGGATAAATTAGTGATAGTGCATAGAAAACTAATTAAACAAAAATATTCGGATCATTAATAACCCTAAGGAAGTGAAAAGAACTGCAACTCTCTGACCTCTCATAAGGAAAACATAATTATAATATACTACATGACTCATGTATAAGTAATGGTTACTTAGTTGTAATTATGTAAACACAGAATTTGTTTATAGGCCTCAGGTGGAGATAGTTGAGTTAATCTTCCTCCTCAATCTTTGGCTCACCAGCTTTGATCTTAGCACAACCCCCCTTAATTTCATTTCCCTCATATGCAGAACACCTTGACATGTTTAAAGTGTAGTTATTTCATTCATACAAGTTCTTTTATAATGTGCACTGTAATATTTGCACTTATTTTAAATTTTCACATATGGTATTTTGCTATATCCTCTTTTTCTTGCTTTTTTCACCCAGCACTGTTTGTTATATCTATCCACATTGCTGCTGTGTCTTAGTGCACTTTGTGCTGCTACAACAGAATGCCACAGATGAGGTGATTTTTAATGAAGAAAAATTTATTTTTCACAGTTCTGGAGTCTGGGAAGTCCAAGATCGAGGGGCAGGCATCTCATGAGGGCAGAGGCAGAAAGGCAAAACAAAGGCAAGAGAAAGAGCAAGAGGCACCCAGATTCGTCCTTTTATAAGGAACCCATTCCTGTGAAAACATTCCCACAATAACAGCATTAACTCATTCTTTAGGGCAGCACCCCCAAAGACCAAATACTTCCCATTGCCCTATCCCCCAACCCTACCTCATTGGAGATCAACTCTTCAACACATGGACTCAGGGGAACATGTTCAAACCATAGCACCATGTATACATCTAATTCATTGTTTCTAATTCACAAATGTTCCTTACTATGTATCCATCAGCCATATTATCTGGTTCTTTATTGACAACAACTAGATTATCTCCAACTCCCAGCCACCGCACAGTAGGACATTTCTGTAGGATGCACATCTTGGAGTTGACTATGTGGTGGCAGAGGGCTCTCCAGAATTGCTTCCTCAGGCTCTGCTTCCCTCCGTGATACTTTGCAGTTCCTGCACTGCCACTTGCCAGCCAACCTTAGCACCATCCAGTTTTTCAGTTCTGGCTAGTCTTTGTAAAGTAATATTTTGATGTTTTGTTTTTCTGATCACCGGTGGATTTGAGCATCTCTTCACCTGGTTGTTAATCATATGATTTTTTCCTTCTGTGAATTAACTGTACACACCTGTGCCCATATTTCTATTAGTTTTCCATATTTTCTTGTTTGACTTAAAGAAATTCCTCTTATAGCCTAGAACTGGGTCTCTTTTCACTTATAAAACTAAGCAAACAAGAACACGAGGCCATCAATGTGTGTAATTCCATGAAAACTAGTGCTCATGAAAGATAATTTAATCAAACTCATTACATGACTCAAATATAAATAATATTTTCATTGTCATAATAATGTAAACACTGAATTTTTATCTAACTAAAAATTATTGCCAGAAAGGTAGAAGAAATAAACATGAGTGGGTGGAAGATACAAAGACGATAAGAACTAAATTCTCATCTTCTGAGGTAAAAATATAATAGATAATAACTGTTATGGTTGAATAATTTCCCCAGAAAAAGATATGTTGGAGTTCGAGTACCCAATACCTCAGAATGTGACCTTCTTTAAAAATAGGATCTTTGCAGAGGTAAACAAGTACAGATGAGGTTAAGAGGTTGAGCTCTAATCTGATATGACTGGTGTCCTCTTAAAAGTTGGGGGGGGAGTTGGGGCACAGAAAGAGACATGCACAGAGAGAATGCCACATGGAAACAAAGGCAGAAAGGCATCTAGAGGCTATGCCCTCACAACCCTCAGTGGGAACCCCCACTGCTGACACCTGCATCTGGAACTCCCACCTCCGCAACTATGAGACAATGGATTACTGTTGCTTGAGTCACTGGATTTGTCACACTTTATTACAACAGTCCTAGGAAACTAATAAAATAACTAATAGTAAAAATAAGAAATGGCAGAACATACATATTTGAAGCATGGAGGCAAACAAGTTTAAGTGGCTGCCTCTGGGAAGTGGGAGTAGAGGTAGGAACAGAGAGGGAAAGAGGGAGAGAGATAGTTGTTTTCCTTTATAAGTTACATAAAATTCCTCAACTTTTTAAAGTGTGTGTTGATCTAGTTTTTATAAAAATATATCTTTAAAAGGCTACCTTGCCATCTTTTAAGTGTCTGTGGCACCTTAGGGAAGATAATTTCTATATTTTTAATACATCCACAGTATCCAAGAAGACTTTATTTTTCTGGTAAGAAAACGTTGGTTTTTAAGCTTCAAAGTACATTGTTGTATGGCTTTGTAGCTTTATATATTATTGAAGAAGACTTGGAATTGAGCCTAAATTCTAGTTGTTATTAACAGGCAAAAGCATTTACATTTCAAGGGTCTGGATGGTGAGTGGTAGAGTATTATGGAAAGAATACAAGGTTCAGAAGGAGATAGAAATAGGTCCAAGTGCACATGCCGCCGCTTATTAAGCTGTATAGCCTGAGGCAACTCAGTTTAAATCTCAGTACCTCAATTTCTTCATCCATACAATTGAATAATAAGACAGTTCTTCAAGGGAATTCTGTGAGTTTTAATGAGAAACACTTAGCACAATGCCTGGTCCACTTGATCAATGGTAGCCATATGGTTATGATATCCATATTAAGAAGCCTTGTCCATTCTCTGCCAACTCTATCTTCAGCCACTAGTTTGAAATTCTCTCTTCTGTTCCTATAACATTTACTCTTGATTCAAGCCATTAGTCACTTTTTCTCACTGGTTACATGATTATCGTAAAGAACCAAGATCTCTACTTTTGAGGCCTAGATCTGCAACTGATTAGACTGCGGGCATCAAGCAATTTCACTGCAATATTCTGAGCCTCAGACCCCCACCTGTAAAACAGGTTAAATAACATCTGTTTTGATGATTAAAAAAATAAAAAATATGAAAGTACTGGTACAATGGCAGTCAAAGTATAGATACTCAATTTATGGTAGCACCAGGCAAAGCTGATGAGCAAGCTCATTTCTCAATGTACAAAATTAAGTAACATTAAAGAAACGCAATGCTCCTATATTCTTTGGTTATTCCACGGAAAAATTTTGAAAATATGTAACAGCTCCTTCCATTCTTTAATATTTAAGAGACATGAATATTGTAGATATATTGGAATATACATGAATTTCCTACCTCTTTGTTTCAGAATATGCCAAATAATTGGAATTACAAAGTGCTCCACATAGAGAAAACTTTCCAGATTAATTTAACTGAATTAACTAACTTCCAGTGAAATCCAGAAATTTACAATATTTGAGAAAGTCCTACACAAAGGCAAGGTAATATAAACAAGCTGTTTATATTTATATTTATATAAATATCTAAGAAACCTGTAGTAAACCTTAAAACAACCGCTATTTTTATTAGCATTGCCCACCTTTCAAAAACAATCCAACTTACAAAACTTCAAATTTGGCATCTAAAACTGCCATCCCAAAGAGATTCTTTCAAACTCCTCCATGAATGGTGATCTTCGCAGCCAGCTTTTAAGTTACCTGATTTACAAAAACCTGCCTTGCACGCAAATCTTCCTGAACACAGCTAATGCTCAGATGAGAACACACTCAGAATTCCCCCTGCTTTGATGCCCAGTATCCAAGCGAGCAGAGGCTGAGTTTAAATCACCACACTTTGCCCCCACCCACCAGCAGTCTCATTCCCCCTCATCTTCCCCACAGCTGTGGTGCCCTGTTGGGTAGAAGACGTAGGGCTCTCTAAATAGTTGAGTTCAGCAATCTTCTAAAATGCTGATGCAGCTCCCTTGGCTAAGTGAGCACAGTATTTCTGTGACAACCTTCCATAATCCAAGGAGCAGCTTTCTTAGGTCAGCAAAGGTTACAGTGGCTCTCTGTCAACCGGGAGAGGTTACTTTAAGTTCCATTTGCAGCTAGGAAAAATTTCTCCCACCACCCTTTTTGTTTGTTTGATTGTTTAGATAAAACCCACACTAGCACTGGAAGATGTCCTACAATCTATCTTCTCATAATTCATCTATACCTGGACCTACATCCCCAATGTGGCTGCTAATACACATTCACACTCGAATTTGTTTCTATTGTGGTCATCCTTTTTTGTGACTAGACTCAACCTTAGTTTATTACTATCAAACAACAAAGATAGAGACAGCCCTTTTTAATATATGAGGCACCTTAACATGCTTTACATCAGGTCTTCTATGATCGTCACCCTCATGATACAAATGGGGAGATCAGTTTCTGAACATGGTCCTCTTTGTCGATGCTTCTCCCCAGAAACTGCATCCACACAGGAGTCAATGCTTTGCGTGAGATGTGAAGAAAGTGGAGATTCTTCCCTAGGCTCTCTAACCTCCTCCAGGCAGTCTGATGTTTCTAAGTATTGGAAAGAGCATGGGGGGTGGGGGAGATTTCTCTGAAAAGTTCTTATTTAATTTAACTCTATGCCCTTAAGTCTTTGGTGCTCTGCAGACAAAAAGAGCAGGTCAGCAGCCACAGGTGAGAGCCACTTCCCTTAGCCTCTTCTTGAACATCGGCTTCATCCATGTTGACTCTTCCAAGGGTGATAGCAACGGGGAATGAGGTGAGGGAATCTGATGCAGACGACAAAACAGCCTGAAAGGAATTTCAGGATTTCTTTCTCTTGTTCATTCATCCCCTTAATTTGCCCTCCCCAAGTTTGCTCCAGAAGGTGTATTTGTATCTATTTTTATTGATTTGCTTATATATTACCCCACTACCCAAAGAATTTGAAGCCATTCATACAGGATACAAAAAGGGGAAAAAATATTTCTAAATCATCACAACAGCAACAAAGAAATTACGTTAGAATGAGAAAGACAAGCCAAGCCAAGAAAAAAGCAGAATAGAATTAAGTAGGTGATGGGATCTCTACCATAGCTCTGTTTGAGCTGTAAATTTCTCCCTAAACTTCCTGGGAGACACAGAAATATCAGAAGCCTAATTAATGGCATATGGTTCTTTTTATCTGTAAGGAGAAAACATGTGAGTTCCTCAGAAGAAGCAAATATTTTCTAATACTTAACACTAAAATAAATTTCTCTTATAAAGTGTCCTACAGGAGACTCAAAGAGATGCAATGAATGATATCAACAAGGCGATTTGGGAATGCCTTGAATTCAATGGAGAGCTTCTTTCAGCAGACTGTAATGTTGCCCACCTACATGTGGGCTCCTATGTCTCATATCCGTCAGTACCTCTTTCTGCTACCGTTTCCTCCTGATGCTCAGAGCACACACAGCCCTGGCTTGTGTTTCTCTTTCTCACACCCACTGTCTCTCTCTCTCTCTCTCTGGGAGCTCCTCCATGCCCCAGAGGACATTTCACACTGGAGGCCTGCTTTGCTCCCAACTGGCAACATATTTTTCAAATTAGCACTTGATAGCTTTAAGGGAAACCCAGGCCTTCTTGGGGAAGAGAGTAAGAGGCCAACTTAAAAGAGAGGGGTCTGCTTTTTTCTCAATTTGTTATAAATTTGCAATCCAAGCAAAGAAAAATAAACACCCAGATTCTGCAATTGATATAAAAGTCCTCTGGCTGGATGTGGAGGACCCAAAGGTTGGTCCTCCCCCAGATCCTCTGCTATTTACAAGCAGGGAGCTGTTTCTCCCATGGAAGAGGCGAGGCCTGGCAACTTCCTTCCTCCTCCTTGTCTTCATTCCCACGCTTCCGGGTGGGGGCGGATCTGTGGCAGATAACTAGAACACTCAACCCAGGATTCCCAAGGACTCCAACCTGCCCAGGAAGCCATATCAGTTCCTGGCTTGTGAGATGTGTCTGCTTCCGAAGCTACACATTCAATTCAGGGTGACACCTGCCTGCTCCGGGCAGAGGGGAGCCACTCCAGAGGCACAGCCAGCCTCCATTAGCAAATGGGCGGCTCCATGCTTCTGTTCAGCCCTTCCCTGTGGCCTATTTCCTGCCCTTCATGAGAGCTAAGGACTAAGGGTGGGGAAAGGGAAAAAAAAGAAAGTTTTTCCAGGGAAAATTCTGTGAATAGACCAAGGAAAGCAATCTTTCCTTTTTGTTTAGGGAAGTTGCATTTAGGGCCCCACAGGGTGGTGTGATAGAGAGAATCAGGATTTTGTAGTCAAAGGACTCCAGTTTGAAAGCTGGCTCAGACAACTGCCAACATGCCCCTGGCTAAGTCCTTTAACCTCTTTAAACCCCCCTTTCTCCTCTATAAAATAGAGATAATGCCTTGTTTGTAGCTATAAACATTGGTTGAGATAAAATGTGTGACCATGATTTAACTGTTATGCCCTGTTTAAATTCTGGTCATTGCTATTGTAGGAAAATGTTCTAACTCACAAACCCTGTAAATTGGCAACAAAATCTGGGTTCCAGACAAATCTTCTGGCTCTAACATTTACTCACTGGATTCTTTTCAGCCAGTGATTTATCCTATCTGAACCTAAACTTTCTGTGGTAAAAATTGTTGACAAAGGAAGTCACCTCGGATCATAGGGCTATTGTGAGAATTGAAGGACCAGACATCAGGAAGTACTTTGACAGTAGTAAAATGCTAGACAAATATTAGTTGTTAATTTTATTAACCCACAGCCTAAAGGCCCGGCCCAGATGTGCAGCTGTCTTTGCCCTCTGGTGCTTTCTCAGCCAGATTTATCACATTCTCCAACATGCTGTCTTTCCCCCCTGACAATTATTTAATTCCTTTCTCAATAACCAAGTTCCCCGAGTGGAGTCCCAGAATCCATGGGGAAAATGAATCTATTCCTGTCTTTGCAGAATTTATACCAGGCAAGGCAGAGAATAAGTAACTAAAATGGATGAAGGAAGACAAGTACAATGGCAAGAAAACAGATCTTAAAGTCAGAAGATCTGATCCTGCTGCTGGTGCTGGCTGAGGGATCCTGAGTAAGTCTCTTGGCTTCACTGAGTTTCATTTTCTGTAAAACTGGACACATAAAAATAGTAATACCTGTCCCATATATTTACGAGGCCAGACAATTAAATTTATGAACTCATCTTAGAAAACCTCATTGCCAAATGTTGCTTTGGCCACCTTCAAGGTACTCCCCTTGGGAAGCTATGCATTCATGCTAGCACCTAGTTCACCCTTCAAAGCAAGTTTGGAACTCTTTCTGGAGTGACCATCAAAGTTGCCATTGCAAACTAGTTCTAGAAAAATTATATGCATGATTAGTCCTAGAAAAAGTGCTACATACCTCATGCTGATTACCACAGTGGTCACCAAATGGCCAAGGGGAGTGTTTTGAAGGTGACCATAGTGATATTCAGCAGAGATATGTAGCACTTTTTCTAGGATGAGTTCACAAACTTAATTGTCCAACCCCACATAGTGAAAGCTAAATATTGTCTACTCACAGTATAAATGTTATCATCACTATTACCCTAAGGGAAATTTGTGCCTTAACAACAAGGAAAGCTACAACTCACTGAATGCTAGTATGCGCCAGGTACCATACCTGACACTTTATAGGTGTTATAGCTAGTCCTTACTCTACAGGTGGGCATTGCCTCCATTTTACAGAGGAGAAAACTGAAGTTCAGAAAGGCTACTGAAATCCAGGATTGTCTGAGTGCAAACCCCATATTTTTTTCACTACAGAAATGATTTCTTTTTATGAACTGATATACTAACAATACTTCTCAGAACTCATTTATCAGAGTAAGAGTGGGGCTTCTGAAAATACTTTCGGCTCACAGCAGACTTTCAGTACATCTTTTCTTACATGGCTTCCCCGCAAAGCAGACCCCTAAGGCAAAGATTTGAGGGCAATTAGTTTATTTAAGAATGATCCCAAGAAATACCAGTAGGGAAGAAGACAGGAGACAGTTATCTAAGGGGTTCTTGCCAAACAAGAAGTTTGATTTCTTGGAGAACTGCAGAGTCATTGTCTAAGATTCATCTCAGACTTCACTCCTTTGAGTGAATGAACTAGTTCCACACATAGTATTTACTTATAAGTTTCTGTCTCATGTTCATTTTGTTTTGGTTCTTCTGCAACAACCCTAGACATATACACACACATGAACACACACAAATGCATGCACACACACACACACACACACACCCCTCTCATGGCAGGGTTGAGGCATGCAAGAACCTTCCAAACAAGAGATGCAGATGCTGGAGGCCACCAGCATCACTGTATACACGAATGAACCACAACAATGTGAATGAGCAAATATATAGTGGTGGTTAGGCATGGAGATAGGATGGGAATAAAGGAAAGACAGAGGATAAGGAAAGGTAGATTTACCCAACTAGAAGCTTGAAGTTAATAGGCTCCAATCTTTCTTATCACCTCATGTCATATACATAAAGAGACCTGAGGCAAACTAGATTATTATACCAATTTTTCAGTCCCAACTCAGTAACCGGATTATAAATCTACAGTCTTTGCCATGTACCTTTGTAGTGCCCTCCCATTTTGAGTGTCATGTGCAGTCTCACCTTTGACTGAGTGCTTGGTTACATGACTTGGGTCAATGGGATTATAGCAGATATGATACGAGCAAAGCCTTGGAAGTGAGTTGCTTATTGAGACTTCCATGTTTATATGTCATGCCAGAATTAGCCTGCTGGTTGTGAAAGGCAGATGAGTTACCCCAATCAAATGCATCTTAGGTGAGCTGTGCCCAGGCTCTCACAGACAGTAAGTAAACCCAGCTCAACCACTCAGGGGTGCCAGCTGAGTTCAGCCTAGATCACATGAGCAGAATCACACAGACATGAGCTTTAAAAAATGCTTCCTATCATGTAATGCTGAGATTTTTCTGGGCAGTAAATGCTCTGAAGCCATAAGTAACTGCTTCCACAATGTTGCCTCTTTGTTTACTGACAGTAACAAATATACACTGAAAACATTTAGTTCATCAAATGTTTTGTTATTGGCTGCTTTGGTTCACCATTTGAAATTATTTATCTGCCTCTCCAGTTATCAACTAAAAAAATTAAAAATAACAAAATTATTTATGTATTTATTTGTCATGTATCATCCCATCACTGAACTGTGAGCTTTATGATGTCAGGAACTTTGTCTCTATATTCACAAGGGCCTAGTACAGTGTGTGTCACATAGGGGGTACTGAATAAATACTTGTTATTTATTTGACTGGACAAATTTTTATAGTATCAGTTATTGTACTATACACTGCATATATTCAAAATGGCACTCCAATTACACGCAGTTTATTAGAAGAGACAACCACACACAAGTGTAATTGAGTCCTCTTTTCAGATGTTACACAAATAGAGCTTCTACAGGAATAAATAAATAGTTCTAAGTGGAGAAATCAGAATACTGTACAAATAATGGCATTAAAGTCACCATTGGTTGACTCAGGATGAGTAGAGATTTGCCTGATGGAGGCGGGAAGAGAGGGCATTCCAATCAGAAGGCACAGCATGAATGAAAGGAAAGAGGGGCATAAGAATAACCAGAGTGGCTGAAGTATGACAAGTGTATGTAGGGAAAGAACTGTTAATGGCAGGCTATAGAATTTGCCCTGTGTCCTCTAGGAAATGGGGAACTATGGGAGATTTTTACTCATGATATTGGCACAATCCTATCTCTTTCACAAAGCTCTTTAGACATCAAAGTGGGGAAATGATTGTATTTACTACATCTTCTAAAGAAATATACTTTGTATTTGCTTTGTGTTATTGTCCTTCCTTATGTTTTCTTTGTCCTGGTAGATAAATGAACACCTGAGCTCTGAGATCTAACTTATATGCGATCCTTCCTTTCCTTCTTCCCCTCTGGCCCCTACACCCTGCGTTTTCTATGCCCCCACCCAAATACCTAGTACACCGGGCCCACTCCTAAGTTACAACTGAAGCATATTAAAAAGAAAAAAAACCTGCTAAAGTTAATCAAAAATCCAACTTTGCCCAAGAGCAGAAATGCTACTTGGGAATCCCAGGGTAGCTAAGACTGAGAAGTTTTAAAGGTGGATAAGACAATCTTCACTTGTAAGACACTGCAGGGAAATGTCCCTGTGTAGAAGGTGTAGGATTAGGAATCTCTCTCCTACTGAATGTCTGTTTCCTGACCTTAGAACCCCCTTGAGTGTTAGTCTAAGGAGACTTACACACACCAAAGAATGTAAATTCCAAAATCATAAATCAAAGGCCTAGTTAAAGTTATATGTGGTAGAAAAGTCCTATTTTAACTCAGCAGCAGTATCATCAAGATACTTACTTACTGATTCCTCTTTCAACATGATTGTAAGCTGGGTGGTATAATACTACATGTGGTCCCTGACTTACAACCCAATAATCTGACTCTCTTCAACTTAAGAGTTGCATCAGTGACCCATTGCATCTTAGTAGATAAAGTGCTATGAAGTACATACCAGTCGTACATGGTGGAAATAGTCATTTTTATGACTCTAAAGAACCAGGTAGTGTGTAGAAGATAATATCACTTCAGCCTATAATATTGGCAGTCAGTAAAATATCAGTATCTACTGATATCCACTGATATTTGTCCAGAATATATTCATAGAGTATGCCCCCAGTTTTAGATGTAGGAAAAGAGTTTTAATTATACGCAAGAAGTCAAGAAGGTCATAGACAATCCATGTACCCTGCCGATGTAAATACAAGTCTAGAACTATGGAAGATTTGCATATGGATAAAATTTACATCCAATATAGAGCATGAGAAATAAAATTTCAGCCAGAAGGAATGATAGTATCATTGTGAATGCTCAGAGAAACATCATGCCTTTGAAATAATAACATCATATGAACCAACAGGGAATTTTATTGTATTATAATAAATTTCCAATGGAAGTGAGGATGGTATAGCTTCTATAAAACAAAACATAATAATTACAATAATAAAAGACTAAAAGGAAAGCACAGAAAGTAGAGGTAAAAGGACTATAGGATGAGGTGTAAGACA
>NW_003852409.1:9992564-9993449 GCF_000181295.1 Otolemur garnettii | reverse complement strand
GATCATCCCTCCTGAGATTTTCCACCTGTTTACTGCCTTTCATCCTCAAAGACCAGAGTAAACATTACATCTTTATGAAAAATAAAGCATTGTTCTTCTACTGCTCCAAGAGTACATATCACTTCGTGCTATTTGCATTTGTCTTTCTAACACCTCACTCCAACATGAGCAGGCACTTGGAGGATAGAGACTGGGTCTTTTGATTCTGTTTCTAGGTGTAGGCCAGCAGTTTACACAAAAATGGGTGTCCATAGAGGACCTGTGGTTTTCCTAGGGTGGGTGCAAGGAGTAAAGAAGTCCCAAAAGTAGAACTTTGATTGAGATTATATTAGATTGAATTTGTCCTGCAGCAGCTGAATTTGAAGACACACAAAGACAAATACTCTGACATCTCACACAAGTTAGTTTTCACTATAGTATGAAGGACAGGCTACATAACTTATAAGGCCCAGTACAACATAACAATTCAGAACCCCTTATTCAAAATTTATTAAGAATTTCAAGATGGTTACATCAAAGCATTAAACCAACTGTAGAAGTCTTTTGAATGTGAATCCTGTGTAACTACCTAAGTTATCCACCATGAACCATCAGCCATCACCACCCAAGGATATCAACTCTCTACCAGTTAACTTCTTGAGTGGCAGCAGTGGTTTTCTGCCTTCCAGTGATGATGTACTGACAAGGATTGGGAACTTCCAAGTGGAAGCTTCAGAAGTGTCTTATATCTCCCTACAAATCACTCTGGAACTTTATATAATTTCAAAAACTGTCTTTTGTAAAGCCACACCTGAATCTAACTGTCCTAAATATAGTTGCCTATTTTGACAACTGAGTCATAGAGCTGTATTATCCATAGGTTATACATACAACAACAATTGTATT
>NW_003852409.1:9979361-9991418 GCF_000181295.1 Otolemur garnettii | reverse complement strand
TACTACATTAATCAATTTCCTTCCATCTTGGAATAAATAGACTATCACCAAATTCCTAGAATAAACAACTCTTGGTAATGATGGGTGGTTCTTTTGATGTACTATTCAGTTTATTACCATTTTATTTAAGAGATTTATATGAAATTGATAGTGAAATGATATATGGGGGGGTTGTATAATATCAGTATTATGCTGCTTTAAAAAATTACAAGATTTATTTATATTGAACATCAAACATACTGAAGAATTAAATGTAATATTATATAATTCTCCACCCCCACATTGTTTACTACTTTGATAAAGTTGCTAATCACTATACATCCCCCAAAGATGGAATGTTGCTTTGAATTTATTTTCTTAGCATAAAGAGAGAATTCCAGGGGCTTCCATGTGGCCTTTTCTATCATGTCATTCTTTTCTCCAATAATCACAGAGCCAAAAGTAGAGTTCTTCTAATTCCTGAACTTATCTGTACCAGCAGTCAGGAAATAGAAAAGCAACTATGGAATGGGAATGGGATCAGGGTCCCATGTATCTCACTGTGAGAGAGATCCAGGACAAAATTCTGTTTATCACCTAAGCCTCCTAAATTCCCCTCTGACTAGGTGAATGTAGTAGTATCCTTGGCTCCCAGTAATTAATGTGAGCTCAGAGTCCTTCCTCATTAGCCTGAAAGAATCTGAAAATATTTTATTTCCCAATGCATCTCTACCACATACAGTATAGCAGGTCCTTTTGGAGCAGATTAGGAGGATAACTGCAGTGTACATAGCTATGACATTGCTATGGGGCTATGCCACTTCAGTATCACAGACTCCTCTTTAGTCAGGACATTTTTGGTTACTGGACACAATGCTTTCAGTAGCTCTCGTCAGGCCATAGTTCATCAGACTGCGGTGGTTTCTTTCTTTTTGTAATCATAAAAGTCAAGGACTTTACTGTGCCTTCTGCCTTCTGTTTTGGTCCTAATCACTAACCAAAGATCCCCAAAGATTCTGATCAGGGTGTTAACCTCTGACCTTGCTCCCTCTGGTTGAGTGCCATGAATGGGTCTCTTCTCTGAATCTTCCCATGCTGATTTCATCATTAGTAAGTGCTGATCTCTCCAGTCATTTCTTCTTATAAAGAATAGACAGGGATAACTGTTGTTCATATTAAATAAAGTAAATTCTGTATCTAAACTTTATTTCATATGGGACAAGATTATGAAATAACATCCAGACTTCAGTCAACCAACCAAACAGAATAACTCCCATCTGCTAAAGATGGCATGCTGAATCCAAAATTTCTGATGAGCATATCCATATCAAAGTATTCAGCCCCACCTAAAGCTATGTTTTTGTTTCTTGATAGAGCACCCCAGAAAAGCATTCTCACACACATTCTTCAGAATCTTGCCAACATAAATTGGCAAAGTCCTTCAATTCTTACCATGTTGAAGTCTTCTTTCAAGTAATTCCCCTGAAACATGCTGGATTCTAACTTTTAGTTTATTTAGAAATAAAGAATAACCAGAGTAGAAAACTGTCTTCCCTTTTAAAAAATAGTTCCCTCAGGAGAAGAAGCCACAGTACTATTAAGCGAGATATGACTAGCATTATCATGCAGGAGAGAAGGAGCTATTTGGTGGAGGGAAAGTTGGGGGCGAGATCTCCATTTCATGTCTTCGGGTCTCACTCCTTTCCAATTAGTGCACTACCACCTAATAAGCCTGTTAAGTCTATGCATTCCACTGACATTGCCCCTTAGTAAACCACATTTTGTTTGATCTAGCAAATGGAAAGAGAACTCTTTAGCACAGATATTAAAACATTAAAATTTCCTGGGTTTCTGTTCATCCATTGAACTAAGACGTTTGAACAATTCTTTCTCTTTATTTAAGTTATTCAGAACCATTAGAAGCACCTACTCTCTCTGACCATTCTGCCATTCCTCATCCACACAGGCTGGGCTCTTTTATGGTGATAGCCACTTGGACCTCCTAAACATCCATTGGGTACTTCATTCTAGGTGACCACAAGTGATACAATAATTTGCTCTTTCATAAATGTGTGTCAGGCCAGTTTCCCTAACTGCTATGTAGATTTTCACCATCTTCATCCAATTAAGGCTGATAGAGAATCCCACTTGCATATGTGCTTGTGCACACGCGTGCGTGCACACATACCTACACTTCGCTGCTTTCTGATGATCATTTGCTTGAAATTCTCTCCTATGTAAGTTCTGTGCAGTCAGGATCTTCTACTGAAAACAACAGAAATATTTCCAGATGAGAACAACTAAGCATGAAAGTGGATTCAAATCTATGGTATAAGATGAACATTTGAAGAAACTGGTAAAAGACTTGAGTATATTTGAGAGGCTTTAACAAACAGAATTGTAGCAACAGAAACCAATGCTAGCAAACTTAAAGAATGCTTTGTTTAGTAAGAAGGTGAATATTTCATGGAATCAATTACAAGGATAGAAGACCAAACCCATAAACCAAGGGAAACTAGGTATTCCAGACCACAGCCAGAGTGTCGCCATGGGCACTGCTCTGCCATCATTGGACCCCAAGAGCCACACCACCATTCCAGAATATTCATTCCAAACTGCCCCTGCTTCTTTGCCTTACTCATTCAGATTCAAAACTCTGGGGTGGTGGGTTGCACAAGGCCCAGTTTCTGGGTCCAAGGAAAGCAATTATATGGCTGTTTCAGCCTATATTGTGGGACATGGGTCTTGCCTTCCCCCAAACTCACAGAAACATAGGAAAGGAGTTAAAAAGATGAGCCACCTCCTCATGACAACAACAAAAATATGCTTCCCATGTGAATAATTCCTGTTTTCTACATTGTAGAAAATAATTTATGTATCTGTTCTTTTAAATTTTGAAATAATTCACCACTAAAATCATCTAGCTCCAGGGCATTATATTTAAGGATTTTGCTTTAACATTACCTACTTTTTCTTGATGATTAGTATATTTTAAGTGCTTGCATTTGATTTATTCAAGGATGAGTAAAACATAGTCACAGCACACCGCCTGCATGAAGGGCTCCACTGAAGGGCTCAACTATGACTTGAACTTTACCTTACAAACGCAAACATAACCTAATCATTTGTACCCTCATATTAATCTGAAATTTTTTTTAAATACTCATCACCCTCAAAAAACTTATAACTAATGCTGTTATGATTGTTACTTCTCCTTGTACTCAAACATCAGACAGAATGGCTGGCAATGAATGGTCTCTCAGAATAGTTTCCAAAATGCAAATGTGTTTCCATGTTCTCCTGACTTAGTGGTTGTATTGTTAAGATCTTCCCAAAGAAATCAAACCCAAATTAGATAACTGGACTGGACATGAAGAGTGATTCCCACCTACAGAAATAAAACCAGTAAATCTATGGATTACGGGGAGATAGAAGAAAACAAAGGGTAGGCGTCAATGTCTTCCTTAAAAATGGGTAATTCAAATGTAATGATGAGTCAAAAATAATGAGAGTTAGCTTGTGTAATACACAAAAGTACAATAAAAATTGTGTGAAACACTGATAAACATTGTTAATGGAAACCTCAGAAGGAATATAGAAAGCTGTAATAATCAAAATTGAGCTAAACCATCTTATTTCATGAGCATACGGAGTGATTGCTAAAGGCAGGTCCATCCGCCATTTGTCAGAAACATGTTGAGATTTGGAACCATCAAAAACTAAACTTTCCAATTCAGCCAATCCTTGAGATGAAAATTATAAATATTCTGGTAATCATAAGAATCCCTTTAAAAGTGAGCATATGTTTACAGAAGATATCATTTGGCTCTGTTTTCTTAACCAAGGATTCCCAACCCAGGCACCTGAATAAGGATGCGAGGCCAGAATTAGGCAGGAAGTGACCATTTCAGAATCCTCTGGATAAATGTGGGAGATGGGAGTGTTTTCTTAAGGTTTTCTTTTACTGCTGCTTTTTAAACTTCATTTTTTTGCTAACTAGTCCAGAAGGAAAATTACAAGGTGGAATGAAAAGGAGATGAAAACTCCCAGCAAAATGATGACATGTCAGTCCTTTTAAAGGATGCTTGGAAGACTCTTTACAATGGCCCCTGTTGCTTTTTAAGCATCTAAAATGTGCAAATCATTGCATTATTTTTCATCATGCCAGAAAGTGTTTGCTTTTTTATTTTTGTGGGGCAGGGGTACATGAATTCCCAGAAAAGAAGCTGGCACCATGCCATCTCTCAGAAGCTGATGTGGGTGGAGTTCCTGTACCTGGCAAGCAGCAAGGTGAGTAGTAAATGTATTATGTTACTGTTTGCAAATAATTTTACTGACATCTATCATCATGTCACAACCCGATAAGGTAAGTAATTAAGATCCCCGTTTAACAACAAAGAAATTCAAAAGGAGTAAGTGACTGCTCAAACACCCGTTCTGTGTAACAAGATTTGGATTCAACATTGATGTCCCAAATTGATTTGGCTAATGTGATCACCCAAGCAGGTGTCACCTTTCCCCTCACTACTCTTTTTTGAAGTTCTACAAATGATCAAACCTTTCCAATCAAAAGACCACACTTTAGTGGAAAGAAAATAAAAATATAGTTCCCCCAGAAAACTCCAAGCCAGCTTTGGGAGTCCCTTTGAGTATAAGCAGGATTTGGAACTCACCTCTAATCCATAGAACACAGCAAAGGAAAGATGTAATTCCATTGATAGCATTATTTTATATGACTCCTTGTTCACTTCTTCAATCTGGCTCTCCTGCTTGACTTAAAGAAGTAAGCTGCTATGCTGTGCACTGCCTTGGAGAGGGCCACGTGGTAAGGAACGGTAGGCGACCTCCAGGACCTGCAGGTGGCCCTCTGCCAATAGCCTGAGAGAAGCCAAGCCTCCCAGTTCCTAAAAGCCTCTGAGAAATGAATTCTGCCCACAACTTGAACAAAGTTGGGATTGTTCTCCTCTCTAGTCAAGCCTCCAGATGAGAATGCAGCCAGACAGACGCTGTGACTGCAGCCTTTGAGAGTCTGAGCAGAGGACCCAACTCCTCCATGCCTGGTCTTCTGACCTATAGAAACTACAAAATGATAAATGTGTTATTTGAAGCCACCATGTTTAGGTGATAAATGGGACTAGATTTGAACTAATGTTAGTCCATAACAAGCATTTAGTCCTTCAGTCACACAAGTAAGAACCAAGCTATGTAGCTACAGCAAGCTTATAAAATGGAAACCTAATGGAGGCAGGGCACGGTGGGCTCAGGAGACCCATGAGATGACTGTCCCTTCACTATGGAGCTGATATCTTTGGCCACTTCTCCATAAGCATGAAAAACGGAGTAAACAGAATGAGATTCCTCTGGCTCATCCTTTTACCTAGAGACATTCTAGAACCATAAAAAGAGCTATAAAAACCTATGTTCTGCCACTCATTTGCTTATTGGGGCTTATTTGAACAAGTCATATCACCTCCTTCAGCCTCTATTTTTCTCATCTTTAGAAAAAGGGACATCAAATATACTTTGCAGAGATAGAGAGGGATTTAGAGCTAAAATACATACCTGACACATATTAATAATTAATAAATGGAAGCTGTGAGTATTATATCATCTGTATTATTTTCCCATTTTATAGATGTAAACCCAAAATCACTTGTCAAGACCACTCTGCTAGTATTCTGTGAAACCAGAAGAGGAGCCCACGTCCTCTGATTCCAATTACAGAGCTTCTCCTACTACATTATTCCTAACCCAAATTTTTGAAAAATATTCAAAATGCAATTTAACTTACGGTAATTTGAAAAACAAATATATTCCATTCAACTTATTGAGGAGAAGGGTTGCTGTGTAAGAAAATAAGATATTTGAACTGCCTCAAATCCCTTGTGGAAGGGGTCAGGACAGAAATGCGTTTCCAAAGATGGGAATCCCTGGTTTAAATAATTACACCTAAAATAACCACAGCAATTAAGCAAGTCCTTAGCATCAAGTTTCTGGATTTTGGCAGAAGCAATTGAGTTTCCCTTGAATTTTTCCATCCCAGTTACAAAACAGGATTAATTGAATCACTGTGACCAAGTTCCTTCTGCAACTCTAGGGAAGACCGCTGTCATAGGCACGGAACTCATCTGTAACAGAGTGTGATGGCTTTGTGCACAAATCACCAAGACGGCCAACTTTCAAGGCTTCACGATCATCAACCCATTCTAATTTAACAAAGAAAAAAGTCTGCTGATCTGAAAGACACACAACCACAGATGTAGTCACCAAAATGAAAATTGTCTGCTAAATGCAGTATAACATTTCTCTCCTTTTCTTTAGTCTGTTCAGTGCACATGAACAGGTAAGAGGTTCTGGTATCTCTAAGTTGTCTAAAGAGGTGAAGCAAAGCATTAGATAAAGATCTGGATTAGACTTCCTTTCAGGTCTCACACAGCTCTGGCAGCCCAGGATTTAAGGATGTATTTTTCTATTCTAGGAGCTAAACCACAAGTCTATAGGGGAAAGTGGACTGATAACCCCATAAATGCATCAATGTACACAGTTATGATTCAACAAAAAAATAAAAAATTTTAAAAAGATAAAAAGAAAAGGCACAGGTTCTATTTAAGTGTTGCTTCTTTGAATCACACAGCTAGAGAAGTTTATGAAAGGCACTTATGCCCCAGTTTAACTGCAGGCACACAAGCCCTTCGCTTTCCCACCTTAAGAAGGAAAGGCAAGGAGGGAAGAGTGACCAAACCAGCAAGAAATGGAGCCGATGTTCAGAGGCAGGCTAAAAGCACATTCAGGCGTTAAAGTCATCCAAAAATAAAAAGCCAAGTCATTAAATACATATAATGAAATAGTAACAAACATAAGATTAAGAAAAATACTCATAAATATCAATTACTAGAATTTGTCAATTAGTCAAAAAAAAAAAAAAAAGATGTCTTATTAGAATATATTCCCAATAGAGAAATGGCAAGGGAAACTATTGGATCTCCTGGGAAAGCTTGCACAGAAGTGGAGATGGTGGGAAAGAAAAGGAGAAAAGATACAGAACAATTAGGCTGCATCTGTTTCTTACACATCAGCGGGGGAGGGGGCACTTTTCCCTAAATCAGTTGAACAGTCAGTGATGTGAAAGATGAGGGCTCATTAGGCAGCCTGCAGACAGCACCTGAAACGGTTTGTCAAACAGTCATGCCTCTGAAAATCAACAAGGAACCAGGAGGTGATGCTTCATTTATGGAGGGGAAAGGCAGGATAAGGGAAGAGCACTCGGGACCCAAAGACAGAGCAACTGGGCTTTACATAAGCTCACTGTGCTCAGTTCTGCCTGCGAATGACAAGAAGCAAACTGCCAGAGTAGGAAACAAAAATTGGGGCAGCAACAAGGAGAGAAGGGGCAAATATTTATTCGATGCCTACCAGGTGCCCAGGACTGCACGTTGTCTCTTTTTCATTCACAACAACCCAGTAAGGTGGTATTTTTTCCACCTCTAGAGATAATAAAACTAAGACTCACAAAGGATAATTTGCTGAAAGTTACATCACACTAGATTCAAATACAGACATGTCCCCCTCTCTACTCAAGCCTCTGGAACATAGCAAGACTGTTTCCCAGAAAGCATAAAACATTAAGGCCAGTGTCCATCAGTGAAAGAGTTTTAGGAGCTCAGTAAAGAAAATAACTACAGACCTGTGAATTAAGAGCTGATTATGCATTCAACATATGCTTCTCACGTCTCAGGAAGCTTGGAGGATCCACAGTGCAACCAGAAATGAAGTGGGCAGGGAGGTGTAGCCTTTGTGGGCAGCACTTTGTGGGTCTTTCTCTACGGTAGGAATTTTGTGGATTCACTAATCTGGACATTCTTAGATAATTCCTCCAAATGCTTACCAAGTGGTGTCACTGCTTACAAAAACACTGCACATGTCCTCCCAGGTCAGCAGTCCTGTTTCTCAGGCTGTGTGAATTGCCTGCTAGAGAGATTTAGGACTCCTTGTTGCCTACAAAAGGCTGAAATTATAAGTAATATTGCTTGAACAAGATGATTCTCGGGGCCCCTTTGGACCCTGATTTTACAGTTCAGCATCCAGCCAGGAAAAGGGCTTTTATTCAATAAATATTTAATGATCCCCTTCTAGGTGCTGAGTATTGGGTTTCATTTCACTCATCCACTTGTGCTCAGTCTCAGAGAAATCTGTAGAATCCCTGAGGTCATCTTACCCAACTCTCCTGTGGACAGGAAGCCCACCCTTCAACTCACGTCAACAAATACTGCTTGGGCCATCAAAATATCATGGGAAATACCAAGAAGCATGAAGCACAGCCCCCATTCTCCAGGAGGCTCAGGGTGAAACAGCCCATTAGTGTAGGACCCTGGGCTCATTCATAACAGAAAACATTATCAACTCACCTCTGCTTTTCCCAGCAGTTCCACTACCAGCACTTCCATCCAAAGCTACGACCTCCCTAGGGTCCCAGGACAACAAAGAGAAGAGCCCAGACTAGCCTGGCTCACAGACACTTCAGAATCCTCTTGGCTCCACCATCCTTTATTTGCTCACAAGCCATAACAGCAGGTCATGTTAAACCTCCTTCTGAGTTCCAAAGAGTAGATGTTACACAGTTTTACAGAAGTTGAAACTCCCTCCCACCATGCTACATAATAATGATGCCTTTTTTCCACAATCCTCAACAGTGAAGCACAATCCTCCATAACAGTGAAGCATGACAAGTGTAAAGCACATTTTCTGGAGAGATGGAAGGAACACCAAGAGCCCCTATTAGCTCTCCATGCAAAGTCTTCTGTCCTGTTGGATCATCTAGTTATCTTGACTTTTTCTGGGGGTCTTGGCATCTTGTAATATATTTTATGCTTACAAGACAAGTCAGGGAAAGTCCCCAACTAAACCGAAGAAGGAACCAAAGAGTGCTAGCACAGTAGCATTATAATTCCAGAGATGTCATTTGAATCTGTGTGTGTGTCCTCCCAAGGTACAGCATCACTGGATTAGACAATCACCACAATTACATAAATTCCCTATAACAAAGTGCAGAAAATCAAGGGATTTGTAGAATGTTGTTGCAAGCATGCTGAGGGCAGAGATTGTGATCAAAGCTAAAGAGAATGTAGATCATTAGGGGGATTTCTCTGCCCTTGATCGGATACAGAAGATACTAGAGTGTTACAGTAGTAACTCAGCTGGAGAGAAATACTGACCACAGCGCTTGTGCATTCAGACTCTACCTGAACTTGACTCCCCTTCACATCAGTTCCCATTTAAGATGTACCTTTGTAACCCTCACACAACAATCAGTCCTGCCCACGTGTGGCTCAGAGTCCTCCACCCACACAGACTGTAAGCAGAAGAGCAATTCAGCTACGTCAGCTCCATGGTCTAAAAACAGAGTCAGTGTGTTCAGGATGGGCCTGGACAGCCATGCAAGCTCCTTATCTTAGCCGACCTAACTGGATGACCTAGGTTATTTAACCTCTCAGTCCCTACATTTTAAAATGAGGATGTATTCCAAGGATTAAATTAGTTAATATATGCTACATGTTTAAAACAATGTTCAGTGGCTGCCCCTGGCAAAAAAAGAAAAAATACCACGTGAGTGCCTATGAGTGGTAGCATTATTTTCTATTCGAACCTAGATCCTTACCCAAAACCTCAGCTCATCTGACTCACTAAACACGACAAAGCTCTGGCTACCTCCCTCTCCCTCCTTTGCTCTTCATTCCCAGCCCTGGACAGAGTTTTGCTGTGAACCACAGCATTCTCTGATACCAAGAATCACATTTGATCAGACCTACTTACCTTCTCAGCAATCTAGTTTTGGTCTGTATAGGTAGAAAAAACTTAGTGAGCTCTGGCACCTAGAGACAGCCAGAGGCAGCCAATGAGTAATGGTAACAGGTCCCAGGGCTGTTAGATCCAACTAAGAGGGGTATTTTTCAAGACTTTATACACACACACTCCCACACAGCCAGAAAGAGTCTGGGTCCCATCAGTGAGGAAAAGCCAGAGCAGCAGTCTCAGGTCTTTTCTATAAGGTTAAGTTGAAACAATAAACAAGCAAATAGCCAAGACCTCAGAAACCAACGATACTGGACACAGGTCAGGAAGTGTGGAAGAGCCTAAGGCAAGTAGTTCAGGCCAAAGACAGGAACAGCACGCTGAGGACAGAGATTGTGTTTCTTTTGTTCCCTTGTATGACCCCACACCTAGAACGTCCTCCAGTATTCACTGAATGAACAAATGAATGAGTCATCACGGCACAGAGTTCCTCTTTCATATGGTGCCAGTTGTTTGGCGTGGGAAAAGTGGGAAGAGGACAGGCCTCAAAATGCTAAGAATTTGAAGAGCTGGACACTAATCCCCCAGGGATGGAGCCTGAATACCCCTCCAGCTTGGACACTGAGCCGCTCCCTTGCCCCTCCGATCTCTGTGGGTTGGGATCCCTCCCCTGCTGCCCCGTCCTAGCACTTGCCTCTGTCACTGTGCTGATTCCATGGCACTGCAGTCTTCCACTTCTCTGTCTTCCAGACTGAATGTGACACAGTACTTGGCACATAATAACAATTCAGTAACGTCTTTAAATAACCTTGCCCCGAGGAAAGGGCAAGGAAATGAATAGGAAAAAATGGAAGAATACAACTTGGTGGCTTGGGGGCTTATTTACTCCTGGACAACAGGGCAACCATTTCAGTGAAAGGCAATAAAACAAATCTAGGACCAATAGAAAAATAACCAAGAGAGCTTGACTCGGTATCTCTCCACTGATGATGTTGGCCAGGGAACTTGAACTAAATGTAAAAATACTAATTAATAACAATAATAATGGCTGACATGAGGAGAGGAGGTGGGGGGTAGGAGTCTAGCTGCTGAGGAACTGGACCTGAGCCAGCAGAGCCATGCGACCGCTGCGTAAGCTGACACATCCCTCTGTTGTGATGTTAGAGCTACACTTAGGATGGGGGAGGAACAGGCCTGCTCATCTCTGCCCCAGTCAGGCCACACCCTGAGTGCTGCCTGTTCTTAGCTCTGGACCCTACACTCTACGGAGAGAATGGAAAACCCAGATGAGCTCAGTTGAGAGTACCTATAGGTAAGAAGACTCAAACCCGTGGCACAAAAAGACTTGTCAAAAAAATCATTGGAGCCATAAGGGCTACAGCCAATGTCAAAAGGCCTATTAGACTAGACCCGGGGTCCTCAAACTTTTTAAACAGGGTGCCACTTCACTGTCCCTCAGACCGTTGGAGGACCAGACTGTAGGCCCCAGCAGGAGTAGGCTGCTAAGTAGGACAGGCAGTGGCGGCAAAATCACCCAGCAGGCTGGATAAATGTCCTAGGTGGGAATCAAACTCATGTCTATAATTCTGAATTCCGAATCAAGCATAAAATCATCTTGCTTGAAATGGATAGGACTTCATGTCTTAAAAAAAAAAGTCCCTCTGGATCTCAAGTCCCCATCAGCACAACAACAAAGCTATATCATGCCTGTGGTGCTTTGAAGATCTCAGCATTGCAAATATATTAAGTGAAGGAAAGAAGATCTGAGCCCTTAGCAAACTGACCCCAATCCTGTTCACAGGATTTGGGAACTAACACCTATATATAGAGACAGTACCTTTAACCACCCATCCTGAAATGCGCAATAGTGAATATTGGATCAGAGTCATATCTGTTAAAGTCCAATCCGTGTGATGGCTGGAACCCCTGCATTCCTTCAATAGATAGGTTTGAGCACCTACTTAGGCCAAGCCCTGTGCCAAGGGCTGTGTACACAGTGGCTAATAAAATGGCATTGTAAGTAAAAGAGATCTGTGTTGATCGATAAACCACAAATAAATTGTATGTAATTACAAACTGTGATGAATATAATGAAGGTAAATAACTGGATTTTATGAAAGAGAATGACAGTGGGGGGGGTTATTAAATAGTGAAAAAGTACTACATAGCCCCCAAGGTTTTTGTCTTTGGGAAAGGCTATGTCTTAGAAAAAAAAGTTTGCCCTAAGGTCAAAACTGAGGACGTACAGGCTCAAACATGCCTCCAGTGAACCCTCTGCAGTTTTAAGGA
>NW_003852409.1:9978234-9979048 GCF_000181295.1 Otolemur garnettii | reverse complement strand
GAGTAGTTAGTAAGCCTTGGCTCATGATGCCACACGCTAGTCACAACAGTAGAAATGGCACCATATGTCCACATAAAGACTTGAACATAGATGTTCACTGCAGCTTTATTATTATATTCTAACACCAGAAACAACCAAAATGTTCATCAACAGGTGAATGGATAAATAAATTGCGTATTTGTGAAATGGAATATTAGTCAGCAATAAAAAGGAATACCCTACAGATGTACAAAATAGCCTTGGTGAATCTCACAGACCTTATGCAGAGGGAAAGCAACTGGATACAAAAGAATACATGTCATATGATTCTTTTTGTAGGAAATGCTTTTTTCAATGTTCTATATAAGTGTTTTATTTTTTTTTAATTCCAAAAAAAGAAGAGGGTACAAATGTTAAGAGGGTACAAATGTTTTTGTTGCATGGACACCTTCCATAATACGAAAGTTGGGACTCTCACTGTGCCCATCAGCATAATAGTGTTCATTGTACCTGATAGTTTTACCCTTCATCTTTCTCCATCCACCCCCACCCCACGTAGCCAGACAAAACTAATCTGTGGTGATGTTTATCAAACCAGCATTTGCCCAGAACAGAGTGAGAGGGGAAGAGAGGCAGGGGAAGAGATTGAGTAAAAAGAAAGAGAACAAGAGAATGTTCTCCCAAAACCAGAGATGCTGGCGTGGATGTGGAGAAAAGGGAACACTCCTGCACTGCTGGTGGGAATGTAAACTAGTACATTCCTTTTGGAAAGACATCTGGAGAACACTTAGAGAACTAAAAATAGACCTGCCGTTTGACCCTGCAATTCCTTTAT
>NW_003852409.1:9970649-9977636 GCF_000181295.1 Otolemur garnettii | reverse complement strand
AAAAAAAAAAAAAAAAGAGAGAGAGAATGTTCTTAGGAGATGGTGGGATGATAGTTACATGGGTTGGCAACCTGTATGCTAGCAAGCACGCATAAATTTTGTTGCATGAAAATTGTATGTCAAAAAAAGTTGGCTTTTTAAAAATGTTCCTCATTATTTCAATTTTGTACAATATTCTTTCAGAAGCTGAAACAAGTCTCTTAGAAGGAAGGTCAATACCATGACGGTGCCATATCCAAAATTGCCCTGCCATCCTGACATTTAATTAATGGCTAGAGAATGCCAGCACTTCCTGGCATCCTGTCCACTCTCTGAGAATTGAGGACATCCTCTTCTACCCCAACTAGCAGCAGCCAGCCCCAGAACCCCCAGTGACCATTTCTTTCAGGAGGCCTGCCAACTCTTACTCACATATAGACCAACACTGCCAGGCCAGACGCCCCTGGTGGTCATTCAGATGAAGACCCCTTTGAGGAAAGTATATTAGGAGAATGAGGCTTCTAACCTACAAAACTCATTGTTTTCTTACTTAGCAAATGTTGAGAACATTGTTCACTAGTTTATCTTGCCCTGGTACAAAGAAACACAGAAAAATTCTGGTTTTAATCACAGGATTAACTGTGCTGAACTGTTTTTCATCTGTGGATGTTGATTCCTCTTTTTGCATTAAATATGTACCCCACCTCTAGCAAGTGTGTACACAGTTTATCCATTAACCTCTCCCAGGCTTCAAACTTATTTCCCTGTCATTATTTTCTTTCTACTTTAATTTCCTCAATGACTTTATTTTTATAGACTTTTTCAATCAGTTTCAGGTTCACAGCACCCTTAAGCAGAAAGCATAGGAGTTCTCGTCTCCTCTCTTGCCCTGGGCACACACAGTCTCTCCCACTGTTCACATCCCTCACTGGACAGGCACGTTTGTTGTGTTCTGTGAACGTCCACTGATGAATCCTTTTCCTCCTAAATTCCTCATTTACATTGGGGCTCACTCTTGGTGTTGTAGGTTCTTTTGACATGCGTGTAGTAACATGTATCCACCCCTACAATATCATACGGAGTAACTGCAGCGCCCCAAAATCCCTCTGTGCTCTGACTAGTCACCCTTTCCTCCTCCCTAACCCCTGGCAAACACTGATCTTTTTACTGTCTTCCTGATTTTATCTATTCCAGAATGTCCTAGAGTTGTAGTCATTGATAGGTACCCTTTCAGATTGGCTTCTTCCACTTGCTAATATGTATCTCAAGTTCTTCTGTGTCTTTTCAAGGTGTGATAACACATTTCTTGTTAGCACTGAGTAATGCTCCACAGTCTGGATGGACCACAGGTTAGTCATTGACTTACTGTGGGACATCTTGGTTGCTCCCCCATTTGGGCAGTTATGAATAAAGCTTCTATAAATATCTGTGTGCAGGTTTTTGTGAGAATGTAAGTTGTCAGCTCATTTGGGTAAACACCAAGGAGCACAATGGCTGGATTTTATGTTAAGCTTATGCTAAGTTGTGTAAGAAATGGCCAAAATGCCTTCCAGCGTGGCTATACCATTTTGCATTCCCACCAGCAGTGAATGAAAGTTCCTGGTGCTCCACGTCCTCACCAGGCGTTCGGTGTCATCGGTGATTTGGATCTTAGTCACCCTAACAGGTGTATAATACCATCTCATTGCTGTAATTTTCAAATGACATATGACATTGAGCATCTTTTCATATGCTCATTTGCCATTTTTATTTCTTCTTTAATGAGGTGTCTGTCCAAATCTTTTGCCCACATTTTTAACTGGTCTATTTTCCTATGGTTGCATTTTAAAAGCACTTTGCATATTTTGAGTGATAGTCCTTTATTAGTTGTGTCTTTTGCAAATTTTTCTCCCAGTCTATGGGAGAACGCCTTCTTATTTTCAATTAGTTTTTAGAAATCTTTTTTTAGTCTATATTCTTAAAAGTCAGCCTGATCCTTCTGGGGACAAATTAGAATATTGATAACTTTTCCATAGATTTTAAATATAAGTAGTATAGTGATGGTTATAGCAGTGGTGATTTTTTCTTTGGTTATCTATTTTACTCTGTTTTAGCTTATTTACCGACTGTCAAAGCTTGAACAAATTCCATCCTCTCAGGACCTCAATTTCTTCTTCTGTAAAATGAGGAAACTGGACCAGATCGAGTTCAGGGTTCCTTAAATCTCTCACAGGACACATGCCAACAGCACAGCCATTAGAGGGCACAACCCCAGCTCATCCCATGGCAACAGAGAAGCCCACACCCTGAGCACTCTGAGAAATGGATTTAACATGCTGACATAGGGCGAGATTCCCAGGGACTCGCTCTAATCTTCACTAACATCTCTGTGAGCAAAAAACCAGTATTATTTGATTAGCTTCTTGGAGAAGTATCTGGGATGGAAATCTCTCCATTGCTCAACTGTTGACTGATAACGTAGAAAAGCACAAACAGGAGGGGTTGTAAACACATGTAGAGAAGACCGGAGGAAAAGAGGGGAAGTGAAAATGTTTCATAAAACTAAACCTGGAAATGGTTAGAAAAAAGGCAAAATAATACCAATAATAATAATAAGCACTTATAGCCTGTGGAATCTGAGCACCTCCAGGTACTCCTACAGCCATAGCATCACTTAAATTGCAGTGAAGATACCTGGGAAACTCAGTCTCTTCTTATGGTTCCCAGTCCTTACTAAGTATTAGTCACATTTTGTAATTTTTTTAACCAGATGAAGAAACTGAGGTTTAGAAAGATGAAATGTTCTATGATCGTGAGGCTATGGACGAGGTGACAGAGCAAGTAAGGGGCCACATCTTCCAGCTTCAGGCCCAGAGCTCTCCCCACCCACACGCTGGCTGCCCCCTGTGACTGGCTAAATCTCTCCCTTTTATGTGCATTTCCATTCTTACGCATTCAAGTCCAGCTGCTGGCAAGTTTTATGTGGCAACTTTATGGATGCTTTTCAGATGATTCCAAATCAGGAGAGATTTTTAACATCACAGATGTCAGAAAAAAGAATTGAAAATAACCCTAGCAGGTTGGAATGCAGAGCAGACTCCAACATGATGAGATTTTACTGGTTTAATGTAAAAACCCCAACAAGCTGCGTCCCACTATGTGCTGCCTTGTGTCTCCAAGCTTCATGCTGGTCCCCTGCCTAGCTCACCCTTCCCCCCTCATCTGCATAACCACGACCTGCTACTCACTCTGCAGATCTGAGCTGAATTCTCTTCTGGAAACCTTACTTGACATATTTGGGTAGAGTCATCAGATCTTCCTTTTGTGTCACAACTATACCTAGAACACATTGGCCTCAGACTACTGTATAATTATGTGTGTCTGTCTTCTCTCCTCCCTGGAAACCAAAAGTAGATTATCACATGAATCCTGTGTGCATTATAACTATTTCCTTACATATCTGCAAGCTCTGGCGAGCAGGATCTGGATCTTATTCATGCTTGTATCCCCACCCAGTGCCATACCAAAGAACATAAACTCTTTTTTTTTTTTTTTTTTTTTTTTGAGACACAGTCTTACTTTCTTGCCATTGGTAAAGTGTTGTAGTGTCATAGCTCACAGCAACCTCAAACTCTTGGGCTTAAGCAATACCCTTGACTCAGCCTCTTGAGTAGCTGGGACTTTAAGCATCCACCACAATGGTCGGCCAGTTTTTCTTTTTTTAGTACAGATAGGGTTTTACTCTTGCTCAGGCTGGTCTCGAACGCCTGAGCTCAAATGATCCACCCACCCCAGCCTTCCAGAGCGCCAGGATTACAGGTGCCAGCCACTGTGCCTGGCCTCAAAGTCCATAAACTTCTATGTCAGGCAATAGTCTAATAAAAAGGCAAAGTTCCCACCCTTGTGGTTCTTATGTCCTAGTGTAGGCATCCTCAAACTACGGCCCGTGGGCCACATGCAGCCCGCCTAGGACATTTATCCGGCCTGCCGGGTGTTTTTGCCGCCACTGCCTGTCCTGCTTAGCAGCCAGCTCATGCCGGGGCCGCGGTCCGGCCCTCCAACGGTCCGAGGGACAGTGAACTGGCCCCTGTTTAAAAAGTTTGACGACCCCTATAGTGGATAATATACATCAAGGCATGAACAAATAAAAAAGAACTTTTGAGATAACCATGAGAACCATAAAAAAAGTAAACTGGGTGTCTTAGAAAAGGACCAGGCTGGGTTTACTTTTAGCCAAGTCAAGAGAAGCCTTTGAAAAGAAAGCCTTTGAGCTCAGACTTGACTGGTGCCTAGGAGCCAGTCACAGAAGGAATTGGGGAAATAATATCCCAACCAGAGGGTACTGGCAGAAGCAGCAGGGTATACTCAAGGGACAGAAGCTGTTTATTAGGTTTAGAATCCTTCTTCAGCCCTCCCTGGGGGAGGGGGTGAAGGATGGAAGAGTGGGATTAACACTTCTTGAAAGCCTTTCAGATCCTTGGCACTTTACATATATGATCTCATAGGGTCCTCGCAATCTCAGAGCAGATTATCCCCATTTTACAGATGACCCATCAAGGCAGGGGTGGTAGAAGTCAGATCCGGCTGGCCCTGCACTGATTTTCTTCCCACCACTGATTTTCTTCTATACCAGCTGCCTCCTCAAGCAGTAGAGGAAATGTGGGAAGAGGCTGACTCATTCTAATGCCAAGTGAAAAGCCTAAGTAACTGCAGAGGTGTGCACACCAGCAGTGTTGGTATTTCAGGACATGAAGGAGCAGAGCCCACTGATCTTCCCGGCTTTCCCCACTGTCAATGCCGCAGCATACCATGGGCACCCAGAGAAGTCTTTCAAATACATTCTCTGAGCGGTACGTTAAATAATCCAATTTAAAAAGAAAACTGGCTATGAAAACGGAGCTGTAGATAATTCCCTAAGCTCTTTCCCCCTAATTATGGTGCACACAGACAGCCAGCGAAACAAAGACTTAGGCCCTCTGTTGATTCTCTGATGCTTCATCTGAAGTCTAGGTATTTATTTTAATTCAGGACTTGGTTCCTTTTAAAGGAAAATCAGAATCCCTGAAGAGATTCTCCTGCTAAGATTTCAATCACCATTTCCTCGGAAATGGATGTCAAAGGAAAACCCCCAGGATCCTTGTGACAGTCCACTGTGAGTTTCTAATTTTGAAGAGGAAACAGGAATCTGGTGGTTTAACCCCTGACGATGAATGCAAGAAGAAACGAGAATCGAATGGAGGAATCGATCAAATAAAAAAAAGGGGGGTCTGGGGCAAACCACATTCATGGAAATAAAATCTCCCGAGGCTCTCAGCTAATAGGAGCAGCTGGTGAAGACCACCAAAGACAAGAGAGTGAGAAAGGGCTTCCAGTGAGAGAAAGCAGAGTGGCTTCCCAGGGACAATGGGGCAGAAATTAGCATTCCAATGACCCAGCACAAAGGGACTCTGGCCAAGCCTGGGAAGGAGGCCCCTCTCCTCCCGGCCCCTTCTTAGGGTCCATTTGTATCTTACTCAGAGCTTCCCCACAAAAACAGGTTGGTTTCTTACACATTATCTTCTAGTGTATTTTTTAACAGAAGCGTGGTTTTTGCTTCATTTAGCTAGTGATGCATCGCTCCTCTGCTTGGTATTTGGGCAGAATATGGCCCCAGTATCCAAAGACACACTTGTTGTCAGAACTGTGCTGTCTCCCCTTTTCCTTTCTTTTAATGAAAGTTTGGATTCCACTGAGTGTTCTTCCACTCCTAAGCTCCAAACATTTCAAACAGCACAAAAGATGACAAGATGAAAGGAAGTGTCCACAAATAGACAGCTAGACAACTAGTTAGCAGCTGTCTGCTTTTCTTCAGGGTTTCCCTCCCCCTTCTAGGTGGGGGGAGTTTATTCTTCATTCTTGAAGGAGCCCGACTACAGACTCTTTTTTTTTTTTCTCTCCCTCTCTCCTCCTTTTTTTTTCTTCTCCCTCTCTCCCTCTCTCTGTGTCCTGCTTTGGCCATTTTCCAAGCCTGTTGAGTGCTAGAAAGAGAAAACACTTAACCATGTGTAACTCTGACCTTTGGAACTCATTGTCCTTCTGGGGCAAAGTGTGGAGAGCTGCAGCCTTTAAGTGGAATAGCTCCTTCTCCATCTTTTATACTCCAGTGTTTGCAATTTAATGAGGTTTTGATGTTCCATCAAGTAAGGGCATTTCTTTAACAAAAGGAATCTGAAACACAGGTTTTGATTAAAAAACCTGCCCAGGCTTTGGGGAACTGGTTTTAAATCTACTTCGGATCTGGATCAACTGAGATTGGATTGGAAGTTATTCCCCTTTGTCCCCCAGCAGGTCTGGCAAGGGCCTCATGCTTTAATCCCTGATTTTAATTGCAGCTGTGTTAAAAGCATCCCCCCTTTCTTCTCTCCTCATTGCGAGATCTCAAGCTCGGGAGATGAAGGTCTGGCAGCATGAAGACAAATGTGTGGAGTGCCCTGAGAGTGCCTCTTGGGGGCCAATCCAGACACCCTCTCAGATCTCAGGCTGACGTCACTGGAGGAGAAAGGAGGCAGCAAGAGCTTCCCTGAGAGCGTTAATGTAGAGCTGGCAGTGTCACCTCTGTACACACCTTTCTCTGAAATACTCCCGTCTATTAAATGCCATCCCCAGGCCCTTTGACTCACCTGGCCCAACTAGATCCATCCTCCATTCCTATCACTTGCACCTCCTCTAAGCCTTCCCTCTCTGCTGAGCAGCAGTAGCCTCTCCTTGCTCAGGAATGGGCAGTGGGGCAGGAGTTTTCCCTCTAAAAATCTCCACAGCCAGTCCATCTCCACTAACACCCATCCTCTCTCCTAAACACCTCACGAATACGTCCCTGTCCTGGCCCCCAGCCTCTCATAGTGTCAGGCCTTCTTCCTTTCTTAGCTGGTGTTACAGTCTAAAATCTCATTTCCCTAAAATTCCTCCTCAAGTGCAACGAGAAAGATTGTGTTTTAAGCACTATTACTATGCCCTTCACCACCACCCTGCATGAGTCCCACCTGCCTTAGC
>NW_003852409.1:9923958-9970570 GCF_000181295.1 Otolemur garnettii | reverse complement strand
ACCCCCTAAACTGGACCCCAGTCACACTGACCTATTAACTCCCAGGCTGCCCTGATTTCCTTCAAGCTGACCCCTTCCCTGGGATGTCCTTCCTCCATGGCAGCCTGATCAAAACATCTCAGTTCACTTCATGAAAACTTTGTGCGACTCTGACTTTGGTTAATGGTCCTACCTCTCTTCTCCCACAAGAGCAAAAAAACACCTCCATCATCGCACTTGGCTGTCAGCCATTTACTGGCAGAAAGCCTCGTGCCTGGTTCCTCATTTCTCTGCATACTAGCCAGACAGAGAACAAATTATGCATTTCTGTCCCTGCAGCCTAGCCTAGAACTAGGTATCAATAAATAGTTGGTAGATGGATTAACTAATTAATCAAATACCTACCTAAGAAATGGGTCAGAGTTTTCAAAGAATCTTATAAGCTGTGGTAGGGAAAAGAGGCCAAGAGGTCTTCTTTATCAAAGACTGCAAGGGCAGCTTGTCTGTCTAGAACTGACTGTATATAGGATGTAGGGTCATGTATAAGGTGCCATGGACAGGGAAACACCCTGTCTCTGAGTGGGCGACTCCTAGGCAGACATGTCCCAGAGAGGTAGCCCAGGTATAGCAGAATGAGACTTGCTTGGCCTGTTGTCCAAAGTCCTGGATTCTCTGGTATTGACTCATTTTGCAACTCTATAAAGTTACATAACCTCTCAGCCCTTATCTGTTAAACAGGAAAATCCTACCATCCTGCCTGTTTCACAGGCCGGATATGAGGATATCACATGTAAATCACTTCACAAACTACGGGTAATGCAAATTCTCATCCTTGTTGGTACTTTTAAGGTCAGCTTAGCAAGGTATACCTAAATCTTTTAAAAATCTACCCCCTTGAGATGTTCTCCTATTATAATTGTAAACATATATTTACAAGCAAGTAGGATGTGACGTCTAACAATAATTTGAAGTGGTAATCTGTGTGCCTTTGCTCCATGGCCACTCTCATGGAATTTCTTCACTGTTCCTCCCAGGACATTCGTCCTTTGCTGAGACACCTGGATGTGAGTCACCTACTGCTTGGAGGTAAAAGGAACCCTGGAGAAGCCAAAATCTGTGCGGGAATATTCTTCAGTATTGAGTTCAAAAGCCAGTGGACGAGGTATAAATTGGGAAACTTGAGAGCTGACTTTGAGAGCAGGTTGTTCCTGCTACTAGATGAGATAAAAGAGTCTATGGCTGAGAGAAAGGAAGAGGAGGGATCATAGGAACAAAAGCAGAGTGAGATGAGAGACCACAGGCATCTGGCCCAGGAGGAACATCCACCATCATGGTCAGCCTGGGGGGCAAAGCGGAAACCCTGGTTTCCTCACTCTTGTCTGCTGCCAGCTACCGTTCAGTAGCCCCCAATACATCCCCCATGAGAGGTTCACCTCATCTTTGTAGTAAATGTTTCCCAGGCCCTACCCAATCTACTCCATGTCAAAAATGCCTGATTCAGTGGTCTAGGGCATTTGTAGGGCCCTACACACATACAAACACACACACTCTCACACACGTGTGCACACACACACATATGCACAGTGTGCTAAGAAGAAAATAGGACCCTGGAGACTCAGGGAGGGTTATACCCACATTTGTCCACCAGCAGAAGATTTTCCACTAAGTTAGCATGGGGGAACAAACACACACACATACACATGCACCCCATCTCCTCCCATTACATACAAGGTCTGAAAATTAAGTTCACAAATTCATCCCAGAAAAAGTACTATCTACCTCAGTGATGAATATAAGTGTGGTCACTTTTGAAATGCTCCCCTTATCCATCTGGTGACCGTAGTGGTATTTGGCAATGAGGCATGTAGCACTTTCCCTAGGATGATTTTGGGAGCTTAACTCTCCAACCTCATGTGTGTAAAGTATCTCCCACATTTCACAGGGCACCAGAAATTCCACTGGTGAGTCGAAGACAAATTTTTAAGGAAAAAAAAAAAGCTTGGCCTTTAAACAAATACAACAGAATATTTACTCTGAAGAACTGACTTAGAATAACATCAAGGTCTTACCTAAAGCAGCTACTGTAATAAAGCTTCTCTCCAAGTGCATATGTATCATCCTTACTTATCAAAAGTGTTTGGTGCATTCTGCCAAATACCAAGGAGCATTTGTGAAGCTAGATGATCACCGAGATGGCGGGAGAGAGAGCAGGGTCACAGTGGACTGTGTTACACAGTGTCTCACATCCAACAAGGGCTCTGCTTCTAATTCATACTCTCATCTTTCTGGCAAGCAGGATTCAACCCCTCTCACATCTCTTCGTCGAGATCAGGGCACCACAGTGGCTGCCCAAGCCTGGAGCATGATGGGAAGGAAAAGGCAAAAGGGAAAGAATCATACAAATAAAAGAACAGCTAATCCCTCAGGGCGTAGGGAAAGTAAGCAGGCTTCTAGCCTTGCGTATTGGAGAAAAACACACAGCATTGAGAACAGAGGTCAGCAGGATACACAGAGCAGACGACCCCGTGAAGGGAAGGGAGAGAAGCACCACCTAGGCACCGTAACTCAATGGAATAAGTACTGGGATAGGGAAAGAAAGGATCCTGAGTGCCCCCTATTGTGGACACACCCTGAAGGGGAATTAAAAAACATTGTAACGGATAAAAAATAGGTGCATACATGTGAGGTTGCAAAGTGGTGTTCTGAGACATTCAAGGGTGAGAGTGAGTAAATAGAATGTGAGGGGTGAACCAGGAAATGGGAACAGTCAGAGACCTCACAGTCCAGGGCCCAGAGAAGAAGCAAACCCACAGATAGAGTTTGTCTAGCTCACAAACTTTGGTGGATTTGTGGATGTTTTTAGTTACTGGTCAATAATGAAGGTTTTCACATTAAAATTCAAATTTCAAATCTCTCTTGAAAAATCCCTTGTTGTAATGATTGACCAGAATTGAGTAGTGATTGTTCCTTAAATCAGGACCTGACTTATTCCAATCTATATCGCTCCTTCTTGTGCACTGCTGTGGTCTGAATGTGTCCCTCCAACATTTATACACTAAAACTTAACATAATATTAAGAAGGGGGCCTTTAGGAGGGAATTAAATCATGGGGACTGAGCCCTTGTGAATGGGCTTAGTACCCTTCTAAAAGAGGCAGCTTGCAGGGCCTCCTATTGCCTTTTCTGCTTGAGGACACAGGAAAAGGTTCCATCTATGAGGAGCAGACACCAAATCTGCTGGCACCTGGGTCTTGGATTCCCCAGCCTCCAGGACTGTGAGCAATAAACTCCTATTGTTTCTAAATTACCTAGTCTAAGATATTTTGTTATGGCCACCCTTAGAGCCTAAGACATGTCCTAGCAGTGAGGTCTGTTGCCATTTATCATCAAGTCATGGTCCAGTATGCTATGGTTCTAGGAAAAGCAAAAAGTTTCTAATATTGATGTTTCTGCCCAAAGCAGAAAAGGCAGGATGGAACCAGGAAGCCGTATTCCATTCTCCTCCTCCTGATATGGCCAGCCCAGCCCCATGTGCCTTTGAGTGGTGGGTCCTGGTCTAGACCCACATGAAGGCAGAAACCTCATTCTGTTCACCTTTATGAGTAAAGCAACAGGCATGGTGCCTAGCACTTGGCAGAGAAGAAATAAATGCATTTTATGTGAATTTTTTAAAGTGTATGATGTCCAGAATGCAAGAGGAGCACATCTCATTCTGAGAGTTGGTGGGGGAAATTAGGATGAACGTAAAGGAGGAGGAAGGAGCCTGACATGAAGGTGGAGAGGAGGGCAGAGGCTGCGACAGGAAGGTCCGCCCAGCCTTTCCAGAGTGGGAAGGGAATGGGAACTTTCTAAAAGGTTTTAAGCAAAGAGAGTGAACTTGCCTAGATTTATTTAATATGTTTAGAAAGATCTGTCTCTGCAGCATTGTAGAACTGGGTTGAGGAGAGCATATCCAAGGCTGGTCTGGAAAGGCATCACAGTGGTCCAGGTTGCCACCCACGAAGGCCTGAACTAGACAGGGGATGGCAGGATGGTGGATAGGTTTTTAGGTTACAGAATCTCCAGCATGAGCTGGCCATTTGAGCAGGGAGAGAGGAGGGAATGGGTCAGACTTAGGTCCTGGTGTGAACATGAACAGGGCTCCCATGAATCTGCGGGCACAAAATGAGGCTACCTTCCCTATTATTCCACAATCCCTTGCCTTTCTGGAGTTTCAGCTACTGTTTTAGCTAGAGTTTGACAGACCAAAAAAGAAAAAAATTAGATGTCTATTTTTTGGAATTTGAGGCCTACAAAAAAAATGTTTTAAAAGATTAAGAATATCCCATGAAACATTTGGGCAGCCTGCATTTTTATTTGCTAGATCTGGTAAGCCCAGTTTCAGCACCAGGGCTCTCCATGCTTACCCATCCCTGAAAGGAGACATTTCCTTAACAACGAGTAGGAATCCCCAAACAGTATTCTAGAGCAACCAACTCTCTATTAGCAAGTCAATGGAGTCATTTTTGATAATATATATCCATGGCCTATCAAGTTTTGGTGTAAAGAAACTATTGCCGTGCTCCCTAGAGCAGTTCCTAAAGGAAGCAAGTGATTAGCTCAAAGACAAAGCCAACAAACCAAAATCACAGATGTGAGAAGAGACAGGAGAAGAAAGGAGGAAAGGTAACTACGAGGAAAGGAGTGGAGAGGAGACAGAGCCCAGCAAAGAAAATCACATCTATCACGAGTCCGGCAGAAGACTCAAGGGCCTCAGGGAGCCTTCCTATGCTCACACGTGGGTGATAGAATTATCAGTAATATTCTATTCCTTGTTCTTCACATATTTCCATATTTTCACTGAGTATGCACTATTTTTATTTTTCAAAATAGAAAATGTTATTTTTAAAAAGAGAAGCAGGCAGGCTATTCAAAATTTTTGCTACAAAAACTTTAGGATTTATCTTCAAACCTGGTGACAGCAGTTGGCACCATGTGAGTTTACGGGGCAATTGCCATTTGTAGGAAGATTGGTAGGGGTGGCCGCTTCATCTGATGACTCTGCCTAAGTGGTAACACACCCAAAGCACTTGCCTCTAGGTGTGGCACTTCCTAACAAAGAAGCTATGGGAACAAAAATGCCTCAAACCTTAGAGGAACCCTATAACATGCCACATCTTTTTAGCAAAACCTTCACAATCTTATGCCACCATGCACGCAAAGTGTCAGCCCAGAAAAGGAGAAGATGAAATGAATGTGCTCTTTGTTAAAATGGATTTTTCACACATACACACATGAATTCCAGTGGGTACAAGCAATTCTCTCTAGGGCGGAGGGGGAAAGAGGTAATCATGACAAATTATCCTTTTTCCAAGTTATCATCATCTTGCTCTGTCTCTGTCAAACTGTTCCTCAAACACAGCAGTCTGCGAGCCCTGCTCAGCCTCCCCCCTCAAGCGCTATTTATACCTTTTGGATCAAACCAGCACTTTTGCATATCTCAGCCATTCCAGGGGCTGCGGTGATGAACTGCAATGTTTTCTGTCATTCCCATCAGAGTCACTCGTGGTCACGTCCCTGAATATCTGTAAGGACAATGTGTTCCACAGTCACTTCAATCTAAATCTGTCGATAATTATGATAGAAAGGGATAGGCTAAGTTTTACCCATGAAGGAACAGTTCATTTTTCAAGCCTACATGTTGCTTCCAAATTATCCATAAGTAGCTACACAACCTTGATCTACAACTTTTCAAAGAAATGGTCCTGAGCCTCTCTCCTTTTTTTTTTTTTTTTTTTCCCAAGGAAACAAATCACTATTTCTCCTAAGAAAAGAATTTTTTTTTTTTTTTTTTTTGAGACAGAGTCTCACTCTGTCACCTTGGCCTCATCATAGCTCATACCAACCTCAAACTCTTAGGCTCAAGTAATCCTCTTGCCTTCGCCTCCTGAGCAGCTGGGACTACAGTACAGCTGCAATTGACTTGCTACAGCTGTGGGCCACTACTGCTGTTATTTTTTCTACGTTTAGTATAGAGACAGAGTCTCACCCTTACTCAGGCTGGTCTCGAACTCCTGAGCTTAAGAAAAGTTTTTTTTCTTCTTTTCACAACTGTTTCTTCGGTCTTGGCTTATTTTATGGAAGCAGATACTCAAGGAAAAGAAACTCAAAGTTTTGGAGCTCCAAGGTTTTGGAGCTGACAGGGAGTAAAAGAAAGAAATAAAAAGAAAGAATGTGTAAAGAACGGAGAGAGAAGATGGATGGAAAGTTAAGATGTTAAAGAGGTGATGATGTTTTGTTTTGGAACAATCAGCTCAACGGGACATAACAGCTGCTTCTGTCCAGCGATTTTTCTGGATGGAAAGTAAGTTTAAGCAGCCACAGAATCTTTAAGCTTCCCCAGGATGGACTGTGAGTTTCCCTTCCCACTCTCATTTCTCCCACTTCATTTCCACCCTTTCTTTAGTTAGCATCCTAGGAGTTTATATCAAGAGTATTTTAAATTACGAGATATGGCTATACTTAAAACAAATTATTGATGCTGCAAAAACAGGCTTAAAACTGAACATGATACTTTAATAAAACTCAAAGGGCAGGAGGGGTAGAAGGAGAGTAAATTTTTTTAAAAAACGATAAGGCTATTTTTTCCAGCCCATCAGGAATCCACACATTTGGAAAATTCAAGGAAAACTGTAGTGTTTACTGGAAACTTACTGAATTCCAAACAATAAATTAGGCTGTGTTTCACCCATCTTCCCATTTGGGTTTAGGAAAATGTATAGGAAGGAGCTTTGCACCAGCCAGTATTTCCCTGAACCCTCCAACAAGGAATGCAGTGAGTAGCCAGCTTGTGTCTCCATGACCTCAAAGGAAAAATGAGCTTTCCCATTTAATTCCTACCCAGAGGGAGAGAGTGGAAAGAGTACAGGATGTGGAACCAGGGAACCCGGATCCAATCTGGACTATTAATGGATATTGATTAAGTCTCACTTTTCCTACTGAAAAATTAGAATAATTAAAAATCTGTGAGCACGTCCTGACGCATGGATATACAAAAACAAATACAGAAAAGCAGATAAATGTAAAAGTTCTGAGTATGTTGTTCATCACCACTAACTTTCCTGGCTCAAAGGGAGAACCAGCCCCTGCCTCAGCCCCATCATTTGGCCGCACTGTTTGCTCCCACGAAACTGGCCTCAGAGGTTGCTGCTTACTTTCCAAGTGTGTTCAAGCTCTGTCAAAGGACAAAAGGGAAGTTAGATGATCCTTCCCTCTACAATTTAAATACCCCTGTAGACCAAAAGTAGGACATCTAAAACAAAATTAGAAGTATTTTCTACATATTTCTCACAATGGAAAAGGGTCATTTAAAAAAGCAAAAAGAAAAGCCAAACAGAAACAAATTATTGGTCCCCACAATAATAGGAGAAAACTTATATAGCGCCTTCTCCATTTAACCCTCAGTGTAGCCCTATGAAGGAGGTTTTTCTTTTTTCTTTTCTTTTTTTTTATTGTTGGGGATTCATTGAGGGTACAAGAAACCTGGTTACACTATTGCATTCGATAGATAAAGTCCCCCTTACAATTGTGTCTTGCCCCCAAGAGGTGTGGCACACACCGAGACCCCACCCCCTCCCTGGAAGAGGTTTTTCTTAGTATCTCATTATGGAGAGGAGGCAGCCGAGACAAAAAAGCACAGGGGGTGACATATGCCTAAGGTCTCACAGGGAGTGAATGACAGTATGCCTGGATTTGGGGGAACTTGAACACGCGGTCTAGAATCAACTGTTTAATGGGTTGGCAGGCACGCCTTTCTGTGGTTCTTTTCTGCATTCAGCTTAAGGTTCAAGCCATTTAACAATATCGGGAGGGCCTTCCAAGGGAAGAGACTCCTCCAGCGGCTTCATATCCTGGCCCATCCTCCCACATTACAGCCATAGCCACCTCTGCCACACCTTTCCAGTACCCTGCCCTGCTCCATACACTCTCCTAGTCTATAAAGATACTTCCCACCTCTGGTCCCTTTGTCTACACAGCTACATTCCACTCATCTAGGAAACTCAACTCAACCTCCAAACCCAGTTAGGGTCCCCCAACTCCTCATCTGCACCCTCCTCTGGCTGGCTGTAGCCCTGACCATCCCAGTGATAATGACGCAGGACAGGTGGCACCAGGACCTTCTGCCTTAGCCCGGGTGGTGTTGATGCTGCCATGGCTGGAAGGGTGCACTTCTGGCTGGTCAATTTCACAGATGGCACCTTGCTCTCTCCTCATGTGAGTTACCTTACTGCTGATTGGACAACTGGCTGTAACTGACAAGGACCCACCCCCTAAAAGTCGACATTGAGTTCCACCAAAACAACCCACTGTGACTATATAAACCCCTGAGCAGAGAGCCCAACGACCTCAAAGAGGGAGCAGGAGAATTTGTTCCCCTCCTAGGTTTTCTCTGTCAGGACCTTTGGTTTTTGTAAGTTTTTGTATTTGTTTCTGTGAATAAATCTTATCTTACCACTGATCCTGTGGTCCATAGATTCATTCTTTGACTCCTGGAGGCCAAGAACCTGAAACACCTGAAACTCCAGTATCAATAACACTTCCTCCACTCTCTCGGTAACCAGACCCTGAATTCCTTGAAAAGGAATGGCACTTCTCTGCATTCATGATATGGAACCTAGGGTCTACCAGGTAGTAGCTGCCACTAAATGTTGCCAAAAGAATGAAAGGTCAGGAGCAGAAATGCACCAAAAAAGAAATACTCATAGTAATAATACTATTAATACTTCATGATGGTATATCTCTTTAGCGCTTTACACACATTTTCATATATTTTCTTCTGCCCTCAAGGGACTTTATAAATGTCAAATGCTTTGTCATAAAAATACACATTTGCAAGTATTTTTCCTTACCCCAAACCAAAAAATTTTCTACATATTAATAATTTCTATTCCCGTGTGTATAAACTCTATGCTTTAAAATCTCCATGTATTTCCTGTCCCTTCTTTTTCCCTCCTGTCTGTAATCAGCTTCATTTGTGCCACATTTTTATATATTTATAGATTTGTCTGATGTCCTAGAAAGTCTATAACCCCCACCATGGACCTTCATCCTTCTTTCTCCCCTTTCTGTCCAATACAATTCCACAAACTCTCTCTTGGTAACAATAGCTGGCCTCTCTTTTTTCTTTTTGCCTCATAATTAGCCATCTGACTCCCAAGTCTTTTGCTGTGGGGCATGAAGATGTCTGGAACTTTCTGCCGCCTTTTAGCAGCAGTTCTGCATAATACAGGGTGGCCATAAATTTTGTGTGTGATTTAAAATTACACATGAATTTTGTGGCCACAGTATATTTCATAATAACCTCTGTCGTGCCTATGCCACTCTTTTCTGCTTCTACGCTTTCTCACAGAGATTTAGCCCCTTTATCTTCTATTCACTGATCTTTCAAACTGTACTCTGAGGATCAATGGGGACTCCTGAGAACCCCAGCAGGGTTTGTGAAGGGGGTAGCAGGTGGGACTACCCCTCCCCCAACCTTCAACCCAAACAACTGCATCAGGCACTTACTGGGCTTCAAGTAAACCATCATGTGAGGAAAGGACTCTGAGTCTGGAGCTTTAATAAGTATGAAAATCACCACTCCACCCAATGAATTTCATATTAGACTTCTCTTGCTGTTCATTGTTGTAAAGCATTTGTCCACTTTTTCTCCTGGGGCCATCAGTCCTCTTTTCTTCAGCATTCTTTGCATGGCCAATGTATATACAGTCCCTGCACTTTGGAGTAAGCCTTGACCTCACCTTCTTTCTCCTTCTAAATCACCAAGAATTCTGTGTTCTACCTCAGGAACCTTCCTCAAATCTCCTACTCCTTCCCTCTTCCCACTGCCTTGTACTGGTTGGGAGCTAGCCCATCACTGCTCCTCACACAGGGATTACCTGGTTCTCTCTCTGCCTCTCTGCCTCATTCAGTTCTCACACTGTGGCAAGAACAACCTCCCTAACACACATGTACCCCGTAAGTCTGTTGCACCTTGTTCTCCAGGTCCTCAGTCCACAACACAATACCCCACACCCACCCAGATGTAGGACTGAAACTCTTCAGTGTGCCTCCAAAGAATCTTCTCCAAAACCCCCAACCAATGGGCAGAGTCAGCCTCACTGACTATCTTGCAGTAGACAGGAGAGAATGAGGATGTCCTCTCCACAGAAAGCCAAGTAAGAATCCAGATGAGACACTTCTGCCCTCCCCCCAGAGGTCTCCTCCAAGAGGCTAGGGCAGCCCTGGGCATTCTCTCGCTGAACTTGCCCCTGAGCAATGTCTAACACCCCTTTACTCTCTCTTCCCCTTACCTCACACCCACCCCCAAACTTCCCATCTCTTCTCCAGGTACACATCTTAAAGGTGAGGCCCAAGTGTGAGGAGAGGCAGGAGAGGACATGAGTTCAGGGTCCAGTCAATATGATTAGAATCCCAGCTCTACCACATACTTGCTCTGTGACCTAGACAAGGTACTTAATCTCTGAGCCTCATTATTTTACATTTGTGAAATGGGATGATAATATTCTCCTCATCAGGTTTATATAAAGACTGAAGGTAGTATATGTAAATCATGGAACACATAATAGATACCTAATAAATGTAACTAAAAATAATTTTGCTACTCTTGCTGTTCCTGCCACTTTATCTCTACCATGCTCAGTTACTTAATAAGTGTAACTAAAAATACTTCTGTTGTTCTTGCTGTTGCTATCATGCTTAATATCAGCAAACAAGTTCCTCATATGTGAACCTTGCTCTTAGACCACGGCGCTCACTGTGTTATAGGTTGTCACCATCACCTGATTGAGACTTACATAAAGGGCTGCTCCTGTGTGGCTAAGTGCAGGGATAGCCCCAAAGCTGAGGCCACCTATGAAAGAAAGTGGTTCTTCAGGGAAAAAAAACAAGAATTATGAGGGTGATAGGTGGGTAGGAGACCTAAAGAGAGATACCTGAAGCTGTTCTCCTGAAAGGTAGACCAAAACAGGGTGACCCCTCCCTGAATAGGGAGAGAACTAAAGTAAGCATCCCATGAGGCACTCTGGAAGTAAGTATGTAACTTAAATGAAGATCTAGATTCATAAATCCTCTCTTTATTTTCCCATTTCTGTCTCAAAGCAAGTCTTACTGCACAACTCTGCAGGACAGTGGGAATCTTCACCTATGTTACCTCAAATATCAAAGTAGCTGTAGTCCCCAACCTCCAGACCAGTAGTGGTCAGTGGCCTGTTAAAACTGGGCTGCACAGTAGGTGAGTGGCTGATGAGTGAGCAAAGCTTCATCTGTATTTACAGCCACTCCCCATTGCTCACATCACCACCTGAGCTCTCCCTCCTGTCAGAGCAGAGGCAGCACCAGATCCTCAGAGGAGTGCAGACCCTCCTGTAAACTGCACATGTGAGGGATCTAGGTTGCAGGCCCCTTATGAGAATCTGATGTCTGATGAAGTGAGGTGGAGCTGAGGCAGTGATGCCAGCACTGGGAGGCAGCTGCAAATACAGATTATCATTAGCAGAGAGGTTTGATTGCACAGAGAACATAATAAATCAATTGCTTGCAGACTCAAATCAAAACTACCTCTCCCTCAAGTCCATAGAAAAATGGTCTTCCGAGAGACCAGTCCCTGATGCAAAAAAGATTGGGGACCACCGCATTAGAGGACAGCATCATGGTGGCAGCAGTAAAATGTGAAAGTACCAGAAGGGCGGTGAAGGTTGGGTGGAAAGGCTGGCCTTTCTTGGTTCATTTGTCCTTTCCTTTCAAGGAATTCTACTTACAGTGCCAATCGGGAGATATCTAGGTCTTATTTTTCTTAGGAATGTGACACTTTCACTTAAGTACTAAGCAGGTCCTGTGGCTTCTTGGGGGAGCCCAGGGAGTTTCTTGCTGTGATCTTGGTCCTGGGCATCTCTTACTGAGAGAGTTATAAAAGCACCTGGACAAGATGAGGCAAGACAGGTAGTAGCAAGCACTCAGAACATACTCTAGCTTCAACAAAACCCTACATCAAACATACAAATATAGAGAGACCTTAACAGAAAAAAACACTGTTTCACCCTAGACATCATCCACAATGGAGCCAAAGATGGTGCCCCAGCTCTCCAGGCAGGAGAGGTAGGAGCTCTCTAATATTCAGCTAAGCCCTCAACATTCCTCAACAGGCATTGCTCTCACCTGTCACTGTGGCCAGATCCTTCTCTGTCCCCTTCAGTGATGGTTCCAAACCTCTCCACTCCCTCTGCCCCTCTGTCCTTTATATCCTCCCTGTATCCCTCCCCTTCAGATGACCTCATATAAAATACTGCACAGACAGGACAGGTGACCCTCCTGGAGTTCCTTACCTCTTTTCTCTGCACCGATATCCCACACCCACATTCTCTAGATCTTCTCTCTCCAACATCCAAGGAAAATGTGTCCCCCTTTTCTTCCTGACACATTCTTCCCTCTTGCTCTTAGTTGTATGATTTCCTGACAGTGGTCCTTCAACTTTTGATGGTTCAGATCTTCCTTTTCCACTGGATGCTTCCTCCACAACGGGGAAATACAAGCAAGGTCCTCTAACTTTAATGTCCTCTCCCACTCAGGCACCCCCAGTCCCTATCTAGTAGCTACTGCCCTCTCCTTCCCTCTTTTTCATAAGCATGTATCTAAACAGAGTCGTCCAGTTAGATCCTGTCATTCACTTGTCAGCTTAACCCTGGATGCTCCCTCCAAGAACCCCTGTGTGCTCTTCATTGCACAAGCTGATGCGCTCTTTCCACTTCAACTCTGTAACCCCCAACCTCTTGCCCTCAGCACCACCTCCAGCTCAATTATCTGGGAAACATCTATTTGCCCTTAAGATTCATTTTATGAGTCGACTCCTCTGTGAGTCTTCCCAGGCCTTTCTAGGCTAGAGTGACTCCTCCGTCTTGGCACCCATGCAGAACTGCAGGAATGCCTCTGTCACACCTCTTCCCACCTTGCACTGTGTGGGAAACACATTTAACTCAGGAGAGAGAGAGACATGGAGAGTTAAATGTAATACGTAGTATAGTTAACACAGTTAAATGTTTTCAGTACCTGGTGTAGAGGCCTCTAATAAATATTTTTGAATTTAACTCAATTCATTATAGTCTTTTGTTACTAAAGAGCAAGTTGAAATAATGCTTATTTATTTGCTATGAAAATGTGGGTTAATTTAAACTAGAACCACGTCTGCTTTTTTTTTTTTATAAATACTTAGCAAGAAGAAAATTCAAGCATGAATTGAGCATTGAAACTAAACCTCACACATTTTGATTCAAGTCCATAATAGTCACACTTTTAGGTATGTCACATGTACCTTTAGGGATGTCACAGGCCCTGGGATCACACACTAAGAGGTTATAGAGACTAAAAGAGCCTGTCTGGGAAGATATATGGTACAACTGGAAGAGTCCTGGACCAGGGAGTATGGTACTTGGGTTCTATTCTATCTCTGCTCTGCTAATAACTCACTTGGTTGAGTCCTCTCTTCAGATACCACATCTAAAAAATGATAAGCTTGAACTAAATGATCGATAAGGGCACTTCCTACTCGGAATGGCTAAAATTCTATTTTGTTCTGGCTTAAAAGATTTGATGTATGGAGGACAGATGAAGGTCACAGTTTTCAAGAGGCTAAGGAACTGTGAAACTAGTCTCTGGGAAGGGATCTCAGCAAGGATGTTGTTGCAAGTCCACAAGAAAGTCAACCGTGGATGAAATTCAAGGTACTGTCTTTATCTGCAAAATGGGGACATGGGAATTATGAAGCTCAATTTAGCTGATACCTGTGAAAATTCAACATCAGTAATAAAGCACTTTGAAAAGTGAGTTTTTTAATTTTCATAAAAAATTGTTAGTAGTAACCAGGTACAGGTCAGAAGCTACAGTAGAAATTTCTCTAGAACTTAAACACATAGATTGTTATAACAAATACTCTATTGTACTCAGCTAAGAGCAATTTCTCTTGTATTCACCTATCACAGATTCCAGATCTGAAATTTCTAAGAGCCATCGAGACTCACCTAACCACAGTCAGAAATATTTATAAATATGTCCAATTGTGTTTTTAATAAGAAGAAGAAAAAGAACAACAGTATGTGGGATGTACTTTGGAGTTCATAATAAACACTTTCATTTTACCCATGATGATACTGTATCTCAGAGAAGTTAACTCATCTGCCTTATGCCTCACAGCCTAATAAGACTGAGATACTCAGGTCAGAGTTTTACTAGTTCCCAGAGAACTAGTAAAACAATTTCTAAAACACATATATAAATATATAGACAAAATGATGCATGTGATAAATAAAACGGAAAATCCCTGTGCTACAGAGCTCATAAAAATGATCAGTGTAGCTGTATAAAATTTTCATTGTTTTAGAATGAAAAACCTGACAAAAAGGCCAGAGAAATGTAGCCCCAATCACGCAGCAGTATCTGAGAACTCACCGAATCCAAGTTGGCAATTGGGAGGTTTGCTTCTAGGCAGATGGCAAATAAGGTTTCATTTTCCTAGATGATAGCAGGCAAGTAGGCACAGGGAGAATGGTATACACCACACACACACACACACCCCACACACACACACACACACACACACACCCCCCAGACGTCTCCCCAAACCTCAGGCCCTCCTTGTAGAAACACCCAGGCAAAGCAGTCACAAATCAATGGAAATGGCACTTGCCTGGAGATATTTCCTAGGATATGTGGTCTGCCTTTTATTTTGCCAAGTACCATTTTGTAAAATTATAGCATTCATGAGATTCCTAGCTCCATACAAGTCCAAAAATTCCTGAAGGGTGGGAACTTCTTTTTTTTTTTTTTTTTTTGCAGTTTTTGGCCGGGGCCGGGTTTGAACCTGTCACCTCCAATATATGGGGCTGGCACCCTACTCCTTTGAGCCACAGGCACCACCCTGGGTGAGAACTTCTTAATTGCTGCCTTTCACAGGCTGGTTGGTCTAGGGTTACGAGGTGGCAGATTGGAGGCTAAAGCTAAGAGGAAAGTTTAAAGAAAGCCTCTCCCTGATCTCCCCCTTAATCAGCAGGTGGGTTTGAAGGGATTTGCCCTGGGAATATCACATCTACACTGTCACTTTAACCAAGAACTCACTTAAAAAAAAAAATCTGGCTGGATGTGGTAGCTCACTCCTGTAATCCTAGCACCCTGGAAGGCTAAAGAGGGTAGATCACCTAAGCTCAGAAGTTTAAAACCAGCCTGAACAAGAGCAAGACCCTGTTTCTACTAAAAGTAGAAAAACTAGCCAGACATTGTGGTGGGCACCTGTAGTTCCAGCTACTGGGGAGGCCGAGGAAAGAAGATTACCTGAGCCCAAGAGTTTGAGGTTGCTGTGAGCTATGATGGGAGAGCACTCTACTAATGGTGACCAAGTGAGACTATGTCTCAAAAAAAAAAAAAAAACTAAACCATTGCAGTAATATCCTAACTAGAATCTAAATCTCTAATCTCAGTCCCCTCCAATCTATCTCTTCAGTGATCTTTGTAAAATGCCAATCTGACCATGTCACACTCTTTAATTAAAAACTAATAATAACCTTCCAAAAATCATAGCTGCCTGCAGGATAAAGCCTAAATCCCCCAGTGCTGAATCTAAAGTTCCTTCATTCTTTGGCTCCACTCTGTGTCTCACCCTCAACCCTGCAATTCAGCCTCCCCAAGTTAATTTTAGGACATATTCCCACAGGCACTGTATCCCCTGAAGTCCCCATGCCTTTATTGAAGGATTTCTGCTGGAAATGCTTTTGTCCTTGACCATCGAGCAAATTCTCATAATGCTTCAGCGCTTCGGCTCAAATGCTACCTGGTCTTGATGTCAGCACCCCACCCCACCCCCAGGAGCATTAGTTGCTGTGCTCCTACTGCCCTATGCTGTTCTTGTTTTCCCTGGCACTGTCTCTGATAAATTCCGACTGCCTCTTCTCTTGCTTCTTCCCAACTAGATTGGCACAATGGGGATTATGTCTTACACACCTGTATATTCCTAGGGGGATGGAATAGATAGGCTGTTCAATGCAGGTTTGTTGAAAAAAAAAAATAAAAGCTTGCAGAGCATTTATGGAACTCCCTAAGCCCATGGCAAAATGTACCGGGCACTGCATGTGTAATGTATTAAGATCTGTCTCTAACTACATTGAATACCAGCAGAGCAAACTGCTGGAACGGAAACATGAGAGCTCACCCAGTGGCTCCCCAAACATCGGTGCATGGAACACATTCAATTTCTAATAAAATGTTTACGGGATTATAATCAAGTAAGAATAAGTAATATAATGAGAATTGTCCCCAATTAGTCACTTCCTCCTTAAGATATCTCTATTTTAATATGATAAATGGAGTGGTAGTAGACAGCAGTTTTGTTTGGGTTTTGCTTATTTGTTGTATGCCCTTACTTGGCTATCTAAAAAAAAGCAAGTCAATATTGGTCTTTGTAACAGTCAGGGTCTCAGCAGGAATTCACCCCAGATGGCTCAAATAAAGAGACTTTCATGAAGGTGAAGGGGACGACCCACAGGGCTGGGAGGGTTGGGAGAGTAAGCAAGGGCAATGAGATGCCAGGGGGGCCAAGAGCAGGAAATGGTGCCACTGGAGCCCACTGAGTCCTGGAGTCTGGGAAAGGGATGCCTGGCAGAAGCCACAGCTGTGGAGAGATATTGCTACTCCTGACATGTGACACCACAGCAAAGTTTCTCTCCTTTCACCTCTCAGTCTCCTGCCGGGGATCCCATCAGCCAAACCCAAATGGAAGCCAGACAGCCAACACATGGTACAGCACATGGGCATCAGTCTCCCAGGCACAGAGCAGCTCAGGGAAGAGCCCAGGATGAATTGGGAGAAGAGGAGAAATTAGAAATAAGTGTCCTCCAATTTTTTCACTGGTCCATGGAAACTAAATCTTGGCTACCATTGATCCAGTGGCCTGAGTACCCAAAAGAGAACTAGAATCCCGAATTCAAAATTCGTCTTTCCCAGTTATTGGCTGGGTGAGTGTAAGCAAGTCCTTTAACTCCTCTATACTACATTTTCTTCATCTGTAAATGGAGAATAACAAGCGCTGTCCTACCAACCCCCAGACAGGTTGCAAAAGTTTTTTTAAAAAAGGCAACATATCTGAAAGGGCTTGGATGCTGTAAATTACTACAGTCTAATTTAACCATATAGTCCTTATTGTGTGTCAGCCTCTGTTCTATGCATTAGCAATATCCAGGCAATCCTACATGAGGTTTTCCCCATATCCTAGGGCAGAAAAATGTTCAAAGAATGAATGATGCACTCATCTTCACTATCACTGTTAAAACAAGGATCGACTTCATTCACTCTGAAGCAAAAGTGCTGAGTGAACCTTTATATACCATGCTAAGAGGTTTTAGGATATCTTGATACTTTTATTCAAGACAAGACTAAAATTTACCTTATTTTCATACATTTCATTACTTGAGGAAAATAAGAACGAGTGGCAGACTAGGGATATTTTCTATTACCTTTATTATTATTACTATTTTATTGTCAACCAAAACTGAGACTCTGCAGTGGCCTAGAGCTAAATGTAGGAACATTCTCCTGGGAACGTGATACATTTTTATGGTATTCTTGCAGCTTGTTTTTCCAAACACTCCAAATATATATATATATGATCATGGACACTTTAATCGGTTCCATCAAAAAACAATAATCAACATGGTCCATGGCCCACTCATTGTTTTGCCATTGGCTAACCAAGGCCACCTGCAGGTTTAGACTATGGATGGACTCGAAGAGTTGTTTGCTCTAAGCCTGTTCCAACCATGCATCCTTGGGCCTGGAGCCTTTATAAAACATGATCACAAATCATTACCGACAGACAATTTCCAATGGGGATTTTAGAGGCCATGGCTGGAAGACAAAAGTCTTTGACTTCAGTTACATATTGTCTTTAGGGAGGTTTTTTCATCCCAGAGCTGCACGAATCTCCAGCAGCAATAAGGCAAGAGAAAGCAGACAGATTCTGAAGTCAGACAGACTAGAATTCAAATCCCAGCTTCCCCACTTACCAGGTGTGTGACCTTGGGCAAATCACTTCATGTGGCTGAGCCTCACTCAACAAAGTAGAAAAAGAATTTCTGCCAAAAGGATTGTTTTAATAATAAATAAGATAGTATTTATGGCATTCTCAGTGCCTAGCATATAGCAGGTACTCACTAAATAAAAATAATAATGAAATGATGAGGACAGCCTGCCATGTCCCAACCCAGAAGGAGATGAGTGAATTGCAAGAGATAGTTGAGTTTCCTCCTACATATAAGAACTGGGAATTATGGTGTATAAGTAGGTTATCATGACATGATAAACTATCCTAAAACAAGATGCACATTGTACACACACATCTACAGGTCAGCCTGGTGTGCTGCTGGGCCAGGCTTGGTGGTTCTTGGCCTATGTGGTCTGCACTCAGCTAGTCAATCAGCTGAGGGTGGCCTGGTCCAGAGGGCCTCACTCACATGGCTAGTGGTTGGCTGGTATCCGGCAGTTGGCAGGCTGCTGGCTGCAGGGTAGAGGGACTCATCATCCTATAAGCTTGTCTGATCTCATTCACATGACTATGGCAAAGATCTGAGAGTAGAAGCCAGTGTAGTCTCTTGAGACCTAGGTTTGAAATGAAATACCCTCAGTGCTACTTTATTTAATATGCCAGAGCAAATCACAGGATCACCCAAATTCAAGGGCTGGAGAGAGAGGCTCTATTTCCTGATTGGAGCAGATATGGAATCATATTGCCAAGGATATGAACTTAGGAAGCCAAGAATTGGGACCATGTTTGCAATCCATCCACCCCATCTGGTTTCCACTTTACCTTTGGGTATTTCTTCTGGATGAGCAACCTGCTGAGGGTTGAATTTCTGACGCTTTTTTTTTTTTTAATTGAGGCAGAGTCTCAAGCTGTCACCCTAGGTAGAGTGCTGTGGTGTCATAGCTCACAGCAACCTCCAATTCAGGCTCAAGTAATCCTCTTGCCTCAGTTTTTCTATTTTTGGTAGAGACAAGATCTCTCTATTGCTCAGAGGGGTCTCAAACTCATGAGCTCAAGTAATCCACCCACCTCGGCCTCACATAGTGCTAGGATTACAGGTGGGAGCCACCATGCCTAGCCAAGTTTCTGACTCTTGTAAGTCTAACCCCTTGAAAATTCCCCGAAGTAAATGCCACTCCTTGTAGCATTGCCAGGCAAGACCCGCATCTTATTACATGCTTTCTTTAAGACTCCAACTAATGATATTGGAAAGGGGGGAGGGGTTAGTGGAGAGAGTATTCATCTTTAGCACATCAGAAAAGAACTGCAAGAATATAGGAATGAGAGGATTCAAAATTCAATTCATTCAGTTGTCTATACAATAAACATTGACGTAACACCTTCTAAGTGTGTGATGTATGTAAGATGCTTTGGGGATCATTTAGACCTGCATAGTTTTCTTAAGGAAATAGAACCTCTATAGGAAGTACCAAGGGTTGGGTCCCCCATTTACTCCAAAAACTATGGCTGTTTCTTCCAGTAGCCCATGAGAACCTAAAAAGTATGGATCTTATTTTATCTACATTTAACACACAGTAAGTGCTCAATGAATGTTTGCTGAAATAAAATCAAATAAACATCTGGGAAAAAAGAAAATTATAAACATTTAATACAGAATGGTTTGATGTAGCATAATCCCCTATTTAACAGAGTAAAAGTATGTGAAAATCACACAATTTGCCCACAAAATAGTTACGCTATGGTCCCAAAGAAATAACTTAATGAGTTTGTAAGTCCATAAAAAGGACATTTTTGTTTTCCTCCCCCTTTTCCTTTGTGGGAGCGTCTCCTCTGTTGGAAGGCACAGAGGAGATAAACAGCAGACTGCGTGCTTTTGAAGCTAGCTATCAACAAAGGATCTTCCAAATCAATTCACCACCAGAAACAGAATGCGGGCAGTTCTCAGAAATGTCTCACAAAGAAGCACAGAGAAAAGCTCTCTGGAGGCGGAAGCACTAGATGTTTCCATCCTGATGGTGGGAATTGAGTGTGGCTAGGAGGCCTGCAGCCACAAACTTTTCCACGGGGTCAGAAGTGCCTGGTAGCTCCGCAGCCATCTCAGCACAGGCAATTCAAAGAGGGTCAGAACACTTTCTCCAGGGCCACCAGGGTGAGTTTTCATTCCACGCATGACAGTCCGATTTCCCAGCTGCCCTGCCCTGGGCTGTCCACCCTCCCTGCCAGCACCAGGCCTGACAGGCAGAGCCCGCCAGCAGAGGAACAAGAAGCATTGAGCAGGAGCACCAACTTGAGCATCTGCCAGGACCATCTGCACATTCCACAGACTGAGGAGACAGAAGCAGCCTCAATCCCCATTGAATTCAAAGAACAGGGATGTCAAAGAGGGAGACTGATGACATTGGCTGGGCTTCTGGGCAGCCAGGACCTAAGGGGGCTCCGTGCATTCACATTGCTTTTCAGACCCCAAAATATGATTTTCACCCATATACCCTAAGCCTGTGAGAGCTGATGCTACAACTAATCTCATTTTTTAATGACCCCTTTTAAAAAACAGACTTTATTTTCTAAAGCAGTTTTAGGTTCACAGCAAAACTGAATGGAATAAAATGACTATTTTTAAATTTATAATTGGGTTAATAACCATGCTTAGAGCTCCTGCTATGGGCCATGTGCTGGATAGAAATGCAGCAAATAGGACTGCACTGTCCCAACCCCAACTTGCTCATAATGGGTGAGAGAAAAAATATGCATGAGAGTTTTCCAAGTGAGTAAAAGGGACACTCCAGTTCAGGAAAAATTTATGTCCTGAGATCTCTCCTTGCCCAAGTTCAAAGCCAGGGGAGCCTTGGTGAAGAGTCCCTGCAGTCACCTTCTCTGAGTCTAGGAAGTCCTCCATAACCATCTGTCACACCCTGCTCTAATTCCTCAGTGTTTTCACTGTGAATCCACCCTCTCTTCAAGCCCTTTCAGGTGGATGACCCACTGGATGGTTTCCAAACTTTGATTTCAGTTTCTTCCCCCAATGCTGTATCTCCTCTCACATGCACATGTGAATGGGCCATTTCCCAGGGCACTGTACCAAAGCGCAGGGCTCCATGATATCCTCAGCTTGGTAGAGAATGGGGTCTGGACTATTGCAGGCAGTGGGGACAGATGGGCAATGGCAAAGCCTTGTTTGCCCTACCCAGATCCTAGAGTCCCCAAACCAGGCACAATCATGTAACTGGATGACATGGGCTTCAATTCCTGAGAATCTTGAGTGAGTCCCTCCAGGTTGTAGTCAAAACCCCATAAACACTTAGGAGTCTCAACACCCCTAAGGACACACACTGCCTTATTCATTCGATTTGAACATTTCTAATGTTCGTTAAGTGGGCAGACTTAAGGACTATCCCTCCAGTTATTTCCTTAGGAAGTTAGGCAAGCTCAGTCATTCCTCACTGATGTACACAGCTATCCCTTCCTGAAGGGGATCTCCTTACAGATGTCGAGAACCTTCTACCATCAGGCTGTCTGTCTTGCCATAACCCCTCCAACACACTTAAAATGAGGCATTTCATTAAATCTTTACAAGCTCCCCACCCCATTCCTTCCTCTGGAGTCAAGTATTACCTCAAAGCCAGCTTGGACCTCAACCCACTTGTAAGCCCACCTGTAAACACAAACTGTTTTGTTCCATGTATAAGAGTCTCCTCTCTCCATCTAGATTTGAGCTCTAAGAGCATAGGAGCCACACATTAAAACATTGTGTGAGTGTGCAGTGAGCACAAACTTGATGCGAATCAACATGGGACTAGTCACTGGAAAATTGGGGGAAATGATAGAAGGAACCTCACAGGGTCATTGGGAACATTACATGAAATGATGTCTAGAAAATCCCCAGCATGGAACATAATCAATACTTAAAATATGTGTGCTATGATTATGTATTATTAATACTTTAATTTTCTGTGAGTCTTAGTTCCTTCATCAATTAAACAGTAATGAGGTAGGTACCTCCTTGGGTTATAGTAAGTGAACAAGGCAATGCATGCAGGAACCTAGCATGGGGGCTGGTGCCCACTAGACTCTAAATGGAGGCAAGTGCACTGAGTACTGGCTTCAGTGCACTGAGTCTAGACTTCCAAGGAGAAGACCTGAAACAAATCATCAAATTGTATTTCCAGACAACTCATTCCTCAGAGTAGTTAGAGCAGGAGATGGAAAACTAACACTCCTTGAGTTGAATCTTTATTCTATTTTTATTTCTTTGATTTACTAGTCACCACTGAGCACGAAGTACAAAAGTGTGAGCGGGTGGGGTGATGTGTTTTCTTAAGGCAGCAAGTTGAAGCATCAAACTGCTGTCTTTCTCTCTGGATCATCTACCAACCCAGATCACCAAAGGCTAGACCCAGTGAAGACCTTGCCAGAATGGGACACATCTGAGCAATAATCCCCACAGAACTGACTGGTTCTTCTACATTCTGAGATCAAAAACAACCAAGGAAGGAGGTACAAGAAGGGTGTATTCACTTCCTAGGCCTGGAATAACAAATGACCACAAACTGGATCACATAAAACAATAGAAGGTATCATTTTACAGTTTGGGAGTCTGGCAGGTGAAAATCAAGATGTTGGCAGGACCACACTCTCTACAGGCTCCATGGAGGAATCTTACCTTGCCTCTTCCATCTTCTGGTTCCCAAGAATCCTTGCCATTCCTTATCTTGTAGCTGCATCATTCCAGTCTCTATCTCCATCTTCCCTATCTTCCCTGTGTACCTCTGTGTCTCTTCTTCTCTTCCTATAAAGACACCAATTATTGGATTTAGGGCCCCCTCTAAGCCAGTAAGATCCCATCTTAACATGTGAAAAGAAAGACCCTATTTACAAACAGAATCTCATTCGCAGATACCAGGGGTTAGGACCTAAACACATCTTTTAGGGAAGACCAGATTGAGTCCATTATAGAAGATGTCTTCAGAGAAGAATCGGAGTTTGGTGATCAGGCGATCCGATTTAGCACTTAGTCCTTCCTCCTCCTCCTTCCCTACTCTGCCCAGAGAGAAGGGGCTTAAGTGTTACCCAGAGAGTTTAAGGTACATGAGACTAATGATGCTCCTCTCTAGGAGCCCCAGGGTGGGCTGTGGGAAGACTCACTAGGTACACAGAGGCACCAGCAACCGGCCCCAGGAGAGTAAGGGACACACACCTCAAATAAGAACTGGAACCTACCACTGGTGCGGACCACAGAGGGATGCCACAGCCTGTTCTCCTGGGCCAGGCCCCAGAAGAAAACTGCTTGAATTTTGAAGCCAGGCCCAAGGGAACACTGCTTGAGAGCCTCCTGAGAGTTATTCACCCATCTGTTCATCAATCCACCCAACTATTCATGTGTAGCACAGAAGTCTGGAGTCAGGCTTTCTGAATTGAACCCTGACTCTACCACTTACCACATGCATGATTTGACTGAGGCACTGAATACCTTAAGCCTCAATTTTACCCTTTTTATAAAATGGTAAATAATGATAATGAATATCTCATAGGTTGACTTCAGGGAAAAAGCAATTCCTGAGTATAACATCTGGCACCGAGTAAATATCAATACATGCTCTGCTATGACAATAAAGGTGATGACGGTGATGTAAGAGACCTGCACAAAGGTAGAGGGTGGAGACAACAAACCAGCCTGCAGGTGGAATGCACAATACCATCAAGGCCAGCACTGAATAATTTCAGGCCAGGGCTAGAGCTTCTGCTACTGGGCTATTTTAAGATCTGTTGGGTTTTCAAATGGAAGAAGATATGCTGCTACTTCCCTTAAAGTACCTAGTCTATAGGGGTCAGCTGCACACCTGCAATGAACTTTGAAGGGGTTTTGAGAGGCCCTTATTTTCAGTAGCCTTTTTTTAAAACCACTCTTTCCCAAGTTTGTTCCCTCCATCACTTGTCAGTGTGTCACTTCCCTCTAATGCATCTGCTACAAAACAATCTCCAAACTCTCTTCGTTTCCAAGAAAGATGCTAGGAAAGAGAGGAGAGAGCTGGAAAAACTATGGATCTTCTTGAATGAGTTAAAGACTTGACCATTTCCCTGTCCTGATGCCCTGCCTTTGACTGACATGGGGGCCTGTTTATAAATCTCTAACCTGAGTCAGTGATTCTTTTCCCAAAATCTAAAAGTTCAGACCAGAATCGACCTTAAAGTTGATGACAGTGGATCTGTTTTGTTGTTCACTTCCCCAGAGCTTTAATGAGAACAATCTTTCAAAGGCTGCTGAGGTTTTGGGGGAGGGGGTAGATGGTGAGACAGGAAGAGATTGAGCGAAGGAGGGCTCCTCAGGCCTTTGTGCCCACCTTCACCTTCCTATGTGGATAATTTCCTCCTCTCTTCTACCTGGAAGCCACCATCTCACACTGTTTTCTGCTCTCTGCCCAGGTCAAGCACTGTTTCTGCTCATTCCCAAGTGACATTTGAATTGATACAATTAAGGAAGAGCAGTGGAAAGAAAACTTAAAATCTCTAAGTGGGTTTCAACAATTCTGTTTTTCAGAACTATCAGAATATCGAGACATGGTGCACCTGGGAAAAAAATACAAAAAAGCACCTTATTTCTATTGAGGGTCTACTCATGGTGGTGTGTACATACACACGCACACACGCACACATAGGACGGCACTTCATGTCACATTGGAAGCCTCTGACAACCTCAGATGCTAAATTATTACAGTAACAAAAATTTAAGATGGATACAGCTCCTCACAATCCCTGATAACAAGTGGCTGCAGCTCTAATAAGATGCATCCTCCGGCTTCAAGCCTGGAGCCTGCTGGGCATCTCTGCCGCTCCTCCTGCTTACCATGGCCTTTACAGCTTGAAGGTGACAGAGTCACACCTGCAGGAGCAGGGTCACCCCAGCAGTCACCCTGGCCCTTCAGTCAGCTAATCCCAGATCTGGCCTCTTTCCACGGAGACAAGAAACTACATGGATCTTTCCACTTGCTCACACCCAGGGGATAGAGCCTGGTACAGAAATGTGTTCAGAGGCATGACGGCCAGACAGATAAACTAACAAGCCTGGAAAGCAGAGGCCAAGGCGACCCGTGCAGGCAACCTGCGATTTGGCAGGCTCCTGACATATCAGCAGAGGGACCATGGCCCAAGGGACAGAACCGTGTGTCCTGTCAGGGCCAAATCTGCCCTGTCAGCCGCAGCCTGGGTAACCTCTGCTCCCACCAGCTTAAACAGAGCTGAAGGAACTATAGGCACCTTGGCCACCGCTGAGAGTAATTGAGCAATAGCCTCCCAGCAGGCTGAATCACGATGTGTTCCTTGGGAAATGATATACTTTTAACCTCTAAAACAATATAATTTAAAGGTGAATGTATTTTTCCTCAATAGTTACAGGGCCTCTTATTTCCTATAAAGAGCTGAGGTGGGAGGTTATTTTGTGGCCTCTACATATATATTTAAAGAGATACCTAAGATAGATTCACCTCCAAATGTAAGTTTTGATAGAGGGGTACTTTGACTGCCTCTGAAAGTAACATATCTGTATAGGATTTCATTTCCAATTAACCCAGTTTTGCAACCAAAGTTTGTACAGCTGCCCCGAAGCCCCTACACTAATTCCATTTCTGATAACAAAATCCTCCCAAACACTAAGACTGGAAAAGTTACATTGGTCCGACTCACCACTTCCTCATACCCTATCATTCAATCATTCTCTCTCTGAATCAGTCAACCATGCAATCTGGCCTGTTTTCCATTGAAATAGCTCCTGTGTCCACTCCTATTCAGTTTTAATATCCCTGTGCTAAGCAAGACTCTTTCATCCTCATACTTGGATCATGGTGTCAGTTCCAGTGAAGCCTCCTGGAACCTGAGCCCCTCTACACTGCATATGAAGTGCCAGCATCGTCTTCTTTCAGTGCTACCCTTGCCAGGCCACTACACTCTGCTCAAAACCTTCAATGCCTTTCATCCTACTATAATATTCAGAGCCAACATTCTCTGTGTCACCTTCAGGACTATCCCACAAAGCCCCACCCTGCCTATCCCACTGAATTCTTGAAATTTTCCACATGTACTGACCATTCAAGCCAAATCAATGCCTTTTGGCGGTACAAACACACCAAATTATTCATATCTGAGACTTCCATTCCTTTTGTAATCCTATTTCTATCATTTGGAACTTTCTTTCATCTTCTCCCTTCCTAAAACAATCATCCTCCAAAGTCCACCTTCTCCATAAAGCCTTTCTTGATTGTGCCAGGCCCTTCTGTTCTCTCACAAGTACATATGGTCTGTGTCAAACACTTTTGTGCTTTATCCTAGACGTTTTCGTAAAAAGATCACTATTTCATATCTTCTCCATGTCCCATTTTTTCAAAATTATAAGAATTGCAATGTTACAAGTCATCTATAATGTTTGTGGAAAAGCTCTAGAACAGACTAACAAGTAGGCAATTTATACAGACTAGGAAAGAAATGAAAAGATGCTGGGATGCCTACCTGAGCTCACCAAGGACAAGTCACACCACATTAGCTTAATTCCATTCTGTTCAGGTATTTTAGAAAGGTGAAAACAGGAAAACAGAATACTTGCAATGCTCTTCATTTCATCAAACTATTTAACAAACTCTCTTCTGGCCGTAATTTATTAGCAATCATACTCTAGATGAACTTTGTAGTTAATCAAATGGCTACATTGAAAGGATGACAACCATTGCACAGTTGTCAGCCAGTGAGGAGCACTCCACTGGTGTGCTCATGAGTCCATCCCAAGAACATTTTTTCAACGAGGGGATTCATGGCACTCTGAGAAAGAGACATAGTTTGGAGAAAAAATACTAATATTGAATAAGAAAATAATTACAAATAAAATAGTTACAAAATTTCCTGAACTGACTAGAGAAAAAGACAAAGCTGGCGATTTGGCATTCAGTGGGAACAAATTTAAAGTATTTCACCAAATCTATTCATCCAACATGACGAATTGAGAATTCCTGTTGCTAAAAGGTTTTCTGATAGAAGCTATTTTCTCATTCATACTACTTCACACAAACTATCCAGAAACCAGGACAGGGTTAAACTATATAATGTCCAAAAACCTTCTAAACTTCAAGATCATAGTATTTTATAATTCTTATATCTCTATCTTATATCCCAAATAGATTATAAATCTATTGTCATGAACATCAAGGAATACAACAGTGTCTCAGGTTACAAAATCAACACTCATAAATCTGCAGCCTTTATATATACCAACCATAGTCAAGCTGAAAAAAGAGTCAAGGACTCTATTCCATTCACAGTAGTGCCAAAGAAGATGAAATAATTTGGGAGTCTACCTAACAAAGGACATGAAAGATCTCTATAAAGAGGACTATGAAACTCTAAGAAAAGAAATAGCTGAAGATGTTAACAAATGGAAAAACACACCATGCTCATGGCTGGGAAGAATCAATATTGTTAAAATGTCCATATTACCCAAAGCAATATACAATTTTAATGTAATCCCCATTAAAGCTCCACCCTCATATTTTAAAGATCTTGAAAAAAATAATAATTTTATATGGAATCAGAAAAAAACTTCCAATGGCCAAGACATTACTCAGAAATAAAAACAAAGCAGGAGGAATCAGACTACCAGACCTCAGAATACACTATAAATCAATAGTGATCAAAACAGCATGGTACTGGCACAAAAACAGAGAGGTAGATGTATGGAACAGATACAGAACCAAGAGATGAACCCAGCTACTTTACTATTATTTAATCTTTGATAAACCAATTAAAAACATTCAGTGGGGAAAAGATTCCCTATTTAACAAATGGTGCTGGGTGAACTGATTGGCAACCTGTAGAAGAATGAAACTGGAGCCACACCTCTCACCATTAACCAAGATAGACTCTCACTGGATTAAAGATTTCAACTTAAGACATGAAACTACGAAAATACTAAAAGAAAGTGCAGGGAAAACTCTTAAAGAAATAGGCCTGGGCAAATATTTATGAGGAGGACCCCCTGGGCAATTGAAGCAACATCAAAAATACACTATTGGGACCTGATCAAACTAAAGAGCTTCTGCACAGCCAAGAACACAGTAAGTAAAGCAAGCAGACAGCCCTCACCTCAGAATGGGAGAAGATTTTTGCAGGTTATGTCTCTGACAAAGGTTTAATAACCAGAATCCACAGAGAACTCAAACATACTAGCAAGAGAAGAACAAGTGATCCCATCTCAGGGTGGGCAAGGGACTTGAAGAGAAATTTCTCTGAAGACAGGTGCATGGCCTACAGACACATGAAAAAATGCTCATCCTTAATCATCAGAGAAATGCAAATCAAAACTACTTTGAGATATCATCTAACTCCAGAAGATTAGCCCACATCACAAAAATCCCAAAACCAGAGATGCTGGCGTGGATGTAGAGAAAAGGGAACACTTCTACATTGCTGGTGGGAACGCAAACTAATACATTCCTTTTGGAAAGATGTTTGGAGAACACTTAGAGATCTAAAAATAGACCTGCCATTCGATCCTACAATTCCTCTACTAGGTATATATCCAGAAGACTAAAAATCACATTGTAACAAAGATATATGTACCTGAAGGTTTAATGTAGCCCAATTCATAATTGCTAAGCCATGGAAGAAGCCCAAGAGCCCATCGACCCATGAATGGATCAATAAATTGTGGTGTGTATACACCAAGGAATATTATGCAGCCTTAAGGAGAGATGGAGACTTTACCTCTTACATGTTTACATGGATGGAGCTGGAACATATTCTTAGCAAAGTATCTCAAGAATGGAAGAAAAAGTGTCCAATGTACTCAGTCTCACTATGAAACCAATTTATAGTGCTTTCTTATGAAAGCTATAACCCAATTATAGCCCAAGAAGAAGGGGAAAGGGGAGAGGGAGGGGAGGGGATGAAGGGAGATAGGTGGAGGGAGAGTGATTTGGTGGCACCACACCTACAGTGCCTCTTACAAGGGTACATGTGAAATTTACTAGGTAATATAAGTGTCTTAACACAATAACTAAGAAAATGTGGTGAAGGTTCTGTTAACCAGTTTGATGAAAACATTTCAAATTGTATATAAAACCAGCACATTGTACCCCATGATTGCATTAATTTACACAGCTATGATTTAATAAAAAAAATGGAATTCAAAGTCAGATAGATATGAGTTTAAATAGTAGTTCTGCCATTCACTAGGGGGATAACTTCTAAACTGTTTCTTTACTTACAAACTAGAAATTATGAGAGGTGACTCAGATAATGCTCCTTACATATGACCTAGAGCAGTGCCTGGCATATAGTGGGTATCAAATAAATGTTAATTATGTACAATCTCTTTCAATATCCTACTCAGCTAATGGAGTATTAGGAACAAATCAGGATCTTATTAACAAATCATTTAGTTCTTCAATTTTGAGGGATATCTTGGAGAGGTTACTTGCTCTTTGGAAAAGCTCTGGAGAGAGAAAGAATAAATAAAGGCATTCTAAGGCATTCTAGGCAGAAGTATGGCTGGAGGAAAGGCTTGGAGGTGTGAATGTGCAGGACGGGGCATGTGTTGAGAATGGCGAGGCACTGACCCACCAGGACGAGAGATGAGAGACAAGGTTAGATTGGTAGGATGGGCCAGATGGGGTAGAACGTGAAGTGCCACTCAAACAAAGCATAAGCAATAGACACCTTCTATGACAACACAGCACCTATATCCCTTCCTTAGCATATTTTAAGAACATTAAACAATGACTGAATCAAGACACTTTTCTCTTTGAAAGCAATGGAGGAAAAAATCCATTTTCTAAAAATCCAAGAGATACTTCTTCTAGCACAAACCAAATTATTTTATTCTTATTTTTTTCTTTTTTTTTTTTTTCTTTCAAAAGCCAAGGATTACTGATTTGAACCAGGTGCCCTGTTGTGCCCGTGCAGCCTCTCTTGCCAGCAGAGAGTTTGAAGGCCTGTTTCGCCAGTTCTATTCTTCCTTTTCTAGCACTAACATATTTGACAGGAATATGAGTAGGTGGAAAACATAATGTTTCCAATTGAAGTTCACTAGCAAGCCTCCAGTAGAGTCATTTTAGAGATTAAAGAAAGGATCGTTTGGATACACGAATTTGAATATGATTTATAGATTACTTCCAGAGACATAGAGTTGCTGATCTCTCAGACAGTTGTGAGAATAGACAGTTAAAAGTCATGTAGGAGGTTTGCAACCCCTAGAAAGGGAAAAATATATATTAAATCTTAAAGTGGCTGATGCAGCAATTAATATTTCAACAATCCTTGTACAAGAAAGAAAAGAGTAAGATTACAGGGATGTTGGATTCCCATGAATATGTGATTTCAGACTTGCGGGGGAAAAATGCCTAATTATGTATTACAAGCCTAAACCCCTCAGGCACTAATGGACTATTTTTAAAATGTTAAAAAAAAAAAAATCATCCAGACTGAAAAAACTTTGTTTTTATCAAAGTTTCAGTAGCATAATTCTGGCACATGCCTAAGAAAAGTTAGAGAAAAGAAATAATGCACAGTCAAGCTTCGGATGAGAATGAAATTTTACTTTTTAAATTTATCAACAAGTGTTCAGTAATCCTGATAAGTAGGGGTCATAGATTATATCCTTTTACCCACTGAGCCTCGCCCCCTACCCAGCATACACTCACACTCTTACAAAAATACACAAGAAAAAAGTCCAGTCCTGAGGGCATTTTACCATCAGTGTAAGAATAGAAAGCAAATACATAAAAGTTACAAAAATGTCTTTTCCTCCCCTCTTTTTTTTGAGTCCCACTCTGTTGCCCTCAGTAGAGTGCTGTAGAGTCACAGCTCACAGCAACCTCAAACTCCTGGGCTCAAAGGATCCTTTTTCCTCAGCCTTCTATTTAGCTGGAACTACAGGTGCCCACCACAACACTTGGCTAGTTTTTCTACTTTTAGTAGTGACAGGTCTCACTCTTGCTCAGACTGGTCTCCAATTCTTGAGCTGAAGCAATCCACCCACCTCAGCCTTCCCAAGTGCTAGGATTATAGATGTGAGCCACTGTGCCTGGCTTTGAAAATGTCTTACTCGTTCACCTCTCTGCCCCTGACTTGAGATGCTCCTGAAACTCCAGGAATAAGGACTCTAGGTAACCTAGAGAAAGCAAAAGAAGTTTCAGAGAAAACATGCAAAGGCATCTGGGTCTTTGAGATAGAAGGTAAAGGAGGACAGATCTACCAGGAAAGAGAGAAGTTGTATGTTTGGCCACTCATCAGGTATCCCATTATCTCTGTGCACAGTTTCTCAAAAATTTATATTCTGCTTTGCATTTCTAGCTGATGGACTCAACACATACAACGTTTCCTATCTACTGAGGTCATATTGATGCATTGATAGGCGAAATCTTTTTTATTGGTGAAACCAAATGCAAAGAAAGCCATATGCCAAAAGAAATATTGAGGAAATCCTGTAAAACATAACGTGACTTAGATAAGATCAATGAAGAATAAGAGTGGGGAAAGCCACAGCTTAAAAGATAATCAAAGAAGTCCTTCCCAAGGCTGTGACAGAGCCTGAATGGGCAGAGGATTCCTTATCAGGGTAATAAAGAATTACCTACAAAATTGCAATTATCTTCATCAGACTTTTGCTGTGTCCCCAGGAGATAAAGCATGACAACTTCTCTCTAGCATATTGGAAATGTGACTGTAAGGGAAGTTAGTGTAGGAGGTAGGGCCTGAAAGAGTTTGAATAAATGACTGCAGACTTTAATGTTAAACCACGTCGGCTAGAGGTAGAAGTTAGCTCCATTTAGGAATAAAATAAACGAAAGTACTCGGACTCTAGAGTAAATTTCTATTACTTTGGAGCTCATGGGTGTGAAGTTCTCTAACATACATGCCTCTTCTTTGTTCATGTACAAAGAAGAAAATCTGTCATTCATTCACCTTTTTGGAGCTCTGAGTAAGACCTCCCAATAAGTGAGAAACCTCTTGAGAAGACAGACTTTTAATAACTGCAGAGAAAACCCCATATGAGCTGCCTATTTGAATCAAATCACTCCTTCATTTATAATCAAGATCACAAGACATTTGAGAAAATCAATTTTCATAAGGGAAGATGGACCCAATATGACACCAGAAGAAATAGAAATGATTCAGGAAAGTGAAAATAATTTTTTAAATGTTTTACACGTGTCTTTAGAGATAGTCAAGTTCATGTTGAATACACATCAAAATAAGTACATGAATAAATAGATTATAATAGTTGGTATGAAATAAGAGTGATCAGAGTACATTAAATAATTTCTGGAAATTAGAAGTATGATTACCAATTTTTTTTAAATCAATGTATAGAATAACATTATGGATAACATAACATAATGGATACAACTGAAGACCAGATAGATAGAAAAATTTCCCCATGATAAAGAATAAAAATTAAAAGAGATAGAAAATATGAGATTGCAGAAGACAGAGAGCCAGGAGGCCAACACATATCTAACAAGAATCCTAGAAACAGATATTAGGGACAATAGAGAGAAGAAAAGAATCAAAGTAATAGGAGAGAAAAATCCTAAATGTAATGATAGAGATAGTTCTTAAGAATGAAGAGACCCACCAAGTTAAAAGCGAAGTGAGTAGAAACAACACATATCTAAATAAATGTTGGTACAATTTCAAAAATTCTAAAAATGATCAAGGAGAAAGGGCGTTCCTACAAAGCAACTGGATCAGAACTCTTTTAAATAGCAATAAGAGAGCAATTCCTTCAGAGTTCTGAGGAAAATGTTTGAAATTAGAAATCAATACCAGCCAAATTATCCATCAAAAGTGAAATCAAAATAAAAGCAGTTTAAGATATTGAAATACACTGGAACCTCTCTAAGTTGACCACCCAACGGACTATAACAAATTGGTCAACATATGGAGGTCGTCAACATAAGGACCTAGCCTACTGCACTAATATGTCTATGTGGTACATGTCTGGTCTATGAAAATTAGGCCAACTTCAGGAAGTGTCAGTGTAGTGAGATGGTCAATGGTGGAGGTTCTACTGTATTTCTAAATGTTACTCCATATTGAAAAAGCAAAAAAGCCCTGATGAATGTCTCCAGTAAAACCAAAATGGAATAGAAGAAAAATGAGATGAGATAAATAGAAGAAAAATAACAGCTGAGCATGATCCATGAGAAATTTCCGAAGGAAGCAAGAGAGAAACCTTGGGCTTTTGTGGCTTAGGTTCTCTCTTGAGTGATTTAGGATTACACTTCCTTTCCCCTGGACCCAATCATGACACTGGGATGAGCTTTGCAATACCATTATATTTCATTAATATTTACCATTAACCTATGGATAAAGCACTACTAAGGACAATTATAGTGACAACAAAATGTAAATTATTTAAAATTTGACGACATAAAAATAAATGCAACAAAATTTAGGAACAAAGGTGTAAAAGAAATGGAAATGCAAGTGTGCTACGTAGTAGTAATGCCTTAGATAATGTATAAATATGTCTTCAAACAGAGAATGATGAATTTCTAAAAGCATAAAAGCTTACCGTTAGAATATCATAAAATCTAGGAGATAGAGGAGGAGGGAAAGTGAACAATGCAGAAAGTAACCTGCTACCTCAAATCTCCATAGCAGAATGTCAGAATATACTCTCAAATGTCGATACATAAAAAACACAAAATTCTACTATTTAGAATTTCAACTGTAGCCATTAAAAATATAAAAGCAGAAAGTTGAATGTCCAAAGAATGAAGATGGAGGTCAAGGGAAAATAGACAAGAGAGATTTTTACTTTTCTTTTTAGATTGATGAGTGGTTTGAATGATTTTTCTCTGTTTGCTGTGGGCAGATTTTACTTTAGATTTTAAGTCAATCTATAAAATTTAAAGAACAATTAAGTTACATTCTCCCAGTTTATTCCAACAGTAAGTGGTATCCCCAAAGTGATCAGGGTTCCTTAAGGTATTAGGAATTTAATATGGCAGCCAAATTCTAGGAACATATGTAAAATCCACAATAGAGCCAGACCAAGACTAACAAGGCACATCACTTACTAATAAATACAGAAAAATCATTAATTTACTCATATATTCATTCACTCCCTCAGTCATCCATTTATTCCCTCTGATTCATTTTCTCACTTATAAATCATTCATTCTGTCATGTATTCAGGCCATTCAATAGTTACTCAGAAAATACAAGGCAGGCTCTCTGCCTTCAACGAATTTGAAAATGTAGCTGGAAGTAAAGTGAAAACCTAATATCCTACCCCTGGAAAGCGCAGACCCATTCTGAGGAAAGAGATGGGCATGGGTGAAAGTTTCATCAATGGAGTTAACAAGTGATCTGGGCTTTGAAGAATGAATAAGCATCAACTCAGAGGAAGAAATTTACATTTATTTCCTTTTGCATCTTCATACTTTTAAATTAAATGTTTATACTATTCCCTGAGATAATGAGGGGAGGAAGCATGAGTAAGCCTTCTACAAACCTGAGTTAAGAAGCCATAGATCCACGTGGAGTAGGCAATTAGTCCACAGAGGAAAATAAGACCATCTTCAACCTCAGAGAAAGTTCCATTGTGCTCTGGGGGACTTGTGTAAGCCGTGTCTGGGTTCTCCCAGCAGAAATAATTGCCCCAAGTAGGATGACCAACCAACCATTCCAGTTTTCCCAGGACTGCTCCGGGTTTAGCACTGCAAGTCCTGTGTTCCACATAGCTCATCACTCCCAGGCACACCACTAATAGGACTGTTGGTCACCCTAGAGTCAGTGCTCGTTTTTCATTGCTTCACAGACTTGTTTCATTTGATTCACCCAATAAGTTTAAGAGCTAAGAAAAAAATTATCTGTATTCTTAGAGAATCTCAAGATTAAAGGAAATTAAAAAGACATCAAAACACACATCCACTCCCCTGAAGTCTCTTCCCCTCCAGTCTGCACATGGCATCAGATGCACATAGCAGTTGAAATGTAGAAGGGGTGAGTGGAAAGATCTGAAATGGGATGGGTAGCAAAATCAATTGTATAAGAACAGAATCATATCTGTGATTCAAGATACTCATATCCCCATTTTTCAGATAGCAAAGTTGAGGCACCAAGAGACCCAATGGTTACTAGTGGTCACATAACCCCCCCCCCAAAAGAAGGCAACCTGAGCCAGAGGTCTATCTGCTTTTCTCCAGAGCATCTCCAAAAACATCTACACTGGGCATTCAAGAGCCACAGAACTACTTGCACTTTCTGATGAAATTCCATTCAATTGGACAGCTCCTCAATAACATTTCTCTAAATTGATACAATCAACATGGTTCCTTATTTTCTACAGTATACATAGACATCATTCCTGTGTGGTAATAACAGCAATAATAATAGTAGTGCACCACTTTAGTCATTGTATAGAATTTTTTTTAACAAAAACTTTGCAATACTTCATCAAAGATATGAAAGAGTTTTTATATATCTAGTACAGAGAGGGAATTTCTAAGGCCCCTTCTAATCCTGAAAGATGACAATTCTCAGAATCAAAAGAAATGGACCTATATTTCTGAAAAAAAATAAACATTCTTTGGGTATGTGTACCCAACTACGGATTTTTTTTTTTTAAGTGTAGATTCTCAAAAGAGATCTGGGAGAAAATGAGATAAGAGAAAAAGAGGGAGAGTGACAGGAATAACGAAAGAGAGAGACAAAAGAAGGCACCAAAATGGGAAGGAAGGAAAGAAAGAGAAGAGGTAGACCTGCCTGATGAGAAACTAGAACGGATAAATGAAAAACGACAGCACAGAATGTCATGGAGAGCTCAATTAATTAGTTATTGTCCATTTCCTTGAGAGACCTCTAACAAATCTGTCCTTGTCAGTGACAGGAAATCTTTCTGAATTCTTTGTAAAAGGATATTAATGGCACCCCTCCACCGATGTTGTGAAGCAGGGAGGTGGAAGGGGTTCCCGGGTCACAAGGAGGAGATGGCAGATGCAGATGGCAGGAGCCAGCCTGGTGCAGGAGGACCCCTCTCATGTGCACACACAGAGTGCTCCTCCAGCCCACAGACTGTCAATCCTCCATCCTTGACTGGTACATCGGGTGGCTGACATTTAATACCCTGAGGATATAGATGTTTGAAAGCTGGTTATTGTAACAAAGGAAGCCATCCAAACTCTGCAAGACCAAATGGATCAGATAAAGCTGACACAGAGATAAATCTGTTTTACATCCATTCTTGCACAAGTTTTGCTAATCTATGTAGCTATAGCTTTCCCACTGAAAGAAGAAAAAAAAAATAGCCCACCACATGTCAGCAAGTCCACATCATGTTCCTATTTTTAATCTCCGAGGTATAACATTCAGGCTAAGACCAGTTTTCTGCTGACTTGTGCATGAACTCCATTCACGTAGGATAACACAGGAAGAGAATGAGAAAGGAGGATGAGAGAGAGGAAGGAGGGGGGAGAAAAAAGGAAAAGGGGAGAGGATTTCTTCTTGAATGGCTGTGTAAATGCAGATTTTGTTTTAAATGAATGAATTCTGCTCCATCATTGACACAGGATCCCTTCTCTCCCAGGCAGTCAGACATCTACTCTTCATTAGCCAGTATTTATGCTGCCAGATTGGACTTTCATATGGGAGCCTGAAGCAGGGATGGTACAGATGGCAGGAAAGCTCTCATGAGATTGATAACGATGAAGAAAGATGCCACATTAAGTCAGAAGGTGCCACTGTTAACATCTCAGCTCCGAGGGGAATATTTCGAGCTAGCACTCCCCTCCAAGGGCTGTTTCTCTTCCACCTTCAACTAAAATTCAGCCCCTTTCCCAAAATCTCTCTGCCCCACCCTCTTGCGGGTAAGTGAGGATACCTTGGTTTTCCTCCCTTTTCTGTGTCAACTCTTTTTGCCTCAGGTACTTAACCTTTGCTTTCCAAAGGTGGTTGAGATCCTGGCTGTGGGGAGGAACTGCAGCGGGGCTGGGGGGAGAGAGGGACAAGGCAATTTAGTCCTCAGTTCCTTTAACAAAGGCACCACTATAAGAAGTTCGGTGCAGGAAACCTGAATGGTATTTATTGTTTCAATTCAGGCCCTCTCATTGCATCTGCTGCCTTTCAGCCTCTCAAAGACAGACGCTGTGTTCATAAAACCAGAGCCCTGCCTCAAAAGCCTTGGAGAAGGGGCCATCTCCAGGGTGTAGGGCCGAGGCTTTGGGAAAGTCAGCACCACCGGAGATGCTGCAGCGGGAGGCGTTGGCTGACGAGATGGAGGAGCAGAGCCTCCCTACTTCCCACGAGTCGCCGTTGACTCATTTGTGCCTTCGGCTGCTGGCTAAACTAATTGGTACCTCATTCAAGGAAAACACAAGTCCTCATCTATGAAGTTGGAGCTTTTCCACTGCAGAAAGATGAAAGACTCCACGACCTCTCAGCAAAAAGGAGGCAATTTTCTCAATCTTCAATTTCCATGGAACTGGTCACTGATTTGATCTGACCAGTGACAAAGGCTCTCTCCTTTGACCAAACTTGGGTCAGGCTCCTCTAAGTCCTTTCTGATGTACCCAGCCTTAGCCTTCCTTCTCTGTTCTCTAGAACCCAGTTTGAGAAAGAATCCTGCTTGTGTCAGTTTAGTGAAAGTCCCACCCTTTGTACCTGACTACCCTCTCCTCTCTACCTTATCGCCCGGGACCACCTTCAGCAATAATCCTATCGAGTCTGTTTAGCCAGAAACCCCTTTTCCTTAATGTTTCTTCTTAGTAATTTTCCACCCAGTTTCCCCCATCCTACTCCTTGATTATAAGTCCCCCCTTGTCCTTGTTGGAGTCAAAAGTGAACCCCATCTCCGTTCCTTTCCCCACTGCAACCCCATGGCAGTGGTCCCCATCTGTACCTATCCCCATGGCCACCCATGAATAAAGTCTGCTTTATCATCTTTAACAGGCAGTATGAATAATTCTTTTTCTTTCACTCCACAAATGCGTCTTTGGCATTCAAGCAGGGAATGAGTTTCTCTGGTTCCTCCTGACATCCTCGCTCCCTGGATGGCAACCTGACACCAGGCCAGGAAATGAGGGTAGGGGAAAATTTCTACAGCCCTCAGTGCAATCAGATGGGAAAAGTACTTCCCTTGTCCAGAAAGAGTCACCCAGAAACCAAACCAACAGACAAAACATGACATTACAAGACTTGCAAACATAGCAAGTTTGGAAAATCTGACTGCTCTCACCCAACCTGAGTGATATATTATCAGAGTCCATCCTAAAAAACTGCAGGCTGGAAAACAAAGGGAGGCCACACCAAGGCCCCAGTACAGCAATCACAAATGCATGCCAGTGTGTAAGCATTTAATTAGCTTCCCAGGTTTACGGGAGCTCCAGTCAATTTAAGACACTCTAGGTGGCTCCTCCTGGACCACACCAATCCTCTTGGAAGCCTGGACGTAGAAAGCTTACCACCAGGGAAGGGTATTCGGAGAGCCTTAATTGAAGGGAATTCCTATTTTTATGTCTATATGATGTACCATCAGCATTTCCTCCCCCTCAAAAATACACAGAGGGGCAACTAGCCCAAATAACTGGTTTAAATCAGTAAATTACAGCACTGCTTCAAGGAATTTTTAAGGTCGTTTTGTGTCTATGGAAAAGTTAGATGGCATCATAAAATTTTTAGAGCTAATGTAATCTTTATACAGTGGATTCATCTCAACTGATGAGTTGTGTTTGGGGCCCTGCCCTTCCCTCCCTTCCTTTTGACCGTGTCCTTAAGTCCTGAGACAGAGCTACAGCCTTAACTCTACAAAACACCTTTCTCCCTTCGGAAATGCAAGGTCTTTGAACTTCTTTAAAATGAAGAGGAACCTACATCTTCATTTTTACTTCCCCCTTGGAGAGAAGGGACAGTTAAACGTGGTTAATTTTCTGACTTGGTGGCATTTCTTTCTGTGGCGTCTAATCCTCTCTTCCATCTCCTGTATGTATTTCTTCTCCTCACTTCGGTCTGCAGTGACCTTCTCATACCATTTCATTAAATGCCCTCAGCCTTGGTAAATTACAGTACTTTGAAGCCTTGGAGTTTAGCATATAAAAAAGCAAGTGCCTCTATATACTGCCCCGGGATAAGGTGTGATGAAAATCCCATACAAGCTGAACTGTACTTCCTAATCAAATGGGTGTAACAGATGGCTGTTGGAGCGAACCATCACAATGGAAATATCTGCAGTTCTCATGGTAACGGAATCTGCCAGGTCTGAGGGATTTGCTGTTTTTCAGGACATCTGAGCTGCAATCTCTTTCGAGCTGTCTAGCAGTCTCAGTCTCGCTCTCTCTCACTCTCTCAGCATGATGGAGATAGAGTTGAAAGGTGGAGCTCGATTTTGCATTCCAGCTGTGATTAAAGACACAGGCACACATCCTGGGAGATAATATGCTGCATATTCATTATGCTATCTAGAACCTCTTTAGCTACTGGGACACGACTGTCACACAATTACAATATGCCTTCTTCAGGAGGAAGGGGGGGTTGGGATGGAGAAGATCAGAGAACAACAGCGAGGGAGAAGATGAGGAATTAAGATGCATGAGACGTACCTTGTAATAAAGATACGGAGCGATATTAAAACAAGCAGTTGTTTCCATTTCATGGCAACATGTCAAGATGACTTAACATAGCAGGATAAAACATCTGGCCTGGGGAGGAAAAAAAAAAAAAAACACATGATGTCAAATTTCCCAATCATAATGTAGACTACGTGGAGGAAAAACAACAGATAAGCAAATGAGAACCTCCCCCAATAACTGAGAGCGTGTGGAAGATTGCTTTATACTCCGCAATCAGAAAGGAGCTCCATCTCCTAAGGTAGCATATAGACACTGAGCTTTCATTATAAATCTAAGGTTTGGGTTTAAACCCACAGGACTACATTAGAAAGAGGTTTGGTGGGGGGGGGCTGTTATTTTTTTGCTCATGCTATTCATAACCTACAGCAGCACTAAGCAAAGGGGGAAATAATCAGTCCCAATTCCCTTTTATTAAAGTCTTTTCCTCTAAATCCCTCTCGGTTTAAAGAAATAAGGAAAAGTATACCCTCTTCTTTGCTATAGTACCTGCTAGCAAATACACACATACACACACACAGGGTTGAGTCACAGCTGCCTGGCCCCTTGGGTATTTGAGCTTGAAGAGCAGACAACATATAAGAATTCAGCCATGACTCAAAATGGAAACAAAGGAGACCATTCTTAGCAAACCCGGCAACGTGAAATGAAAAACTACAGGCTGTGGGCTGGAGCCCCCAAGCACGCTTACCCACCCCATTGTCGTTGAGGGCACTACTGTTAAATACATATGACAGCCAAAGAGATGAGGAGAATGGTTTCCAGAAAGCAACGATTGGATCTCCCTTTTCAAGGGGTAGAATAGGCAGGCCTGTGTATGCCTGTAAAGTAGCACTTGAGAACAGGCCCTGGGAGGCAGCTTTGTCTCCCTCCCGTACGGCTCCTGAAGAACATATTATATTATATAACCTTTTTCCAAAGGCTGCCCTGCTCTGACTGGGACCCTCTTCCTTTAGAAGCCTGCTAATAACAACTCGTGGATGACAATCTCCATCTTAACAAGCCGGATTAGTTAGTTTAAAGCAACGAACTGAGGCCATTTGTGCAGATGCTAATCAAAAAAAGAAAAAGAAAAAAATAAGAAAAGACCCATGTGCCTCCGTCTCTTGTAAGTACAATATAGGTAAAGAGGGGCACGTCCCAGGGCCACATCTGTGAGCTGACCTCCAAGACACACAAAGGTCTTCAGGGCTACGGGGTTATGAAAGGAGAGAAGGTTTGTACGAGGCCAGCAGCAAACAGTGGCTATGAAAGGGCAGTTATTGGAGGAACTGGCTGAAGCTTTTTCCCCCCTTAGAGATTGTTCTTGTCTCCTATGACATCGTTGCATTTCTTTTTTCTTTTCTTTTTTTTTTTATTTTCTTTAAACAGATACTTCCCAGCTCTTAGCACAGAGCCTAGCACATGGTAAAGACATGTTAAGTGTTTGATGGATGGACAGCAGATAGAGGGAAGAATAGATAGATAAGGAATGATTTCAAAATTTCAAAATGTCAAAAACAAACAAATCTCACACACACATGATTTCCCTGAACCAAGAAGGAAAATAAAATTGCACCAAACACAGTCAGCACATCTGGAAAGATAACTCTGTGTCTTTGGAGATCAATAGCCAGATTGATTTTAACATTCAACCATGACTGGCACTTTAAAATATACACACAAAAAGGAAAGCTACTCAGCTGATTATTCACACTTAGAATATGGCAGAAAATTGAAGTCCATTTAAAAAAATAATCTGTCATTTCATCAGCTTCTCTGAGAGGTCGCTACTTTCTACACCACAGCTAGGAAACTGACTCATGAAGGAAGGAATGTTTAGTTTCCCTTCAAATATTCTGAGAACAACATAATATGCACTCTATTACATATTGAATCTGAGTGTGCAATCAGTATGAGAGAGAAAAACAAATTGTAGCACGAACACTAGGTCTCACATTCCAGAGGCTATGAAACACACACACACACACAGAGCTTCTATTGGCTTCTTAAATTGTAACTGCCTTCAGTACATGTTGCTGTTTTAGGAATTCTCTAAGCCAAATGTTTGCTGGAATGCTAACCTCCTAAGAAGCCCAGAATGCCCTGCCAAGACCATTCAGTTAGAAGACATTCAGCTGCCCCACAAGTTAGAGAAGGGTAAGTTTGAGAATTGGAATGATTCCTAAAGAGAGGGACATAAAAGCTGCCTCCCTGGGCAATGGTCATCTCTAATGCTCATAACAAAGATATTTTCATAAGGAAGAAGTTTGTACAGAAGAAAGTTGTAGTCAACCTCAAAAAGAAACACTTATCGTATCTTCCTATAATTTACAGATATTTTAGATTGAGAAAAATAAGCTCTGTGTATCCATTCAGCTCATATTATTTCTTAGCCACAGAAGTTTTGCAATTTATTGTCAATGATGGTCTCATTTGCTCATGTCCCTATCACCTAGAGCTGAGGGACGGGATTTTCTAAACATGGTGTTGCTACTGTCATCAAGTGTTAGGATCAAGTTTTATTTCAGACCTCACCTAATTCCTTGGAATGTCCAAAGCCTGGTAAGACAGCAGACCAGATCTTTCAAAGGAGCTATTTTACTACTAACCTGCTCTAGAATAGGTCCTCAAGAATCAAATTGGAACATTTTGTTGCAGTTGAGTTCATCAAATCCAAAAAGGAAATGGACTACATACAACACACTTTCAAGGATTGGGGGGAGGTACAAACTGAGTGGTGGGTACCCTCTTGCCCTCAAGAGTTTACAATTAAGCTGGCACAGATAGGACAAGATTAATAATGGTTATAATACAAGGCAGGACCACAAAAAAAAAAAATGTAATTTGAGGATTCTGCAGAGCCAAAGGAGGGTTTATAAAAGGCTGTATGAAAAATAGAAAATTTGATCAGCTTTCAAGGATTATAGGTAAGATTTCAGCAAACTGTGGCATGGGCAAGAATATTCCAGATGGAGGAAATTGGTAACTATCACTTTGCTAGGTTCACAAAACCTCTTGTTTGTGAGGTTTCCAAGGATGCCCTGGGCAAGTAAAGGTCCCAAAGAAAATTGGAGGGGGGGGCCAATTTGCATGAAGCATCCCTTTTGCCTACTAAAAGTATGATCTTTAAGAGTCAAAACACCAAATGTAAAATCTGTCCGATTCTGCATGTCTTTGGAAATAAATAAAGCTTTCCTATTTCAATATTTGGCATCATGACAAGAGCTAAGAGGAACTATAGAGATAATTAATAAGGGCATGAGGGGAAAGTGCAATTAAAAATGGCAAGGACTACGTCGTCAATGAGTGCTTCATACTGAGAAAGATTATTACTGCGATCTCCAGCCTCAAAACCTGAAATCAAATCACTCTGAATGGGTAATTTGAATGTTATTTGGGGCGGGGGGAGGCTGGCATCATGGTTCCTAGCCTCTAAATTACAGGAGAAACAAGATTTTATTCTGACCTCACTTTTCTGTCAGTTTAAATCAACCAAATAATCACAGCTTAGTCCCAATTGGCATAACTTTCCATAACCCCAAGTTTTAACATGGTTCTTCAATTTCTTCACCAGAAGAGCAAGTTAGATGGAGAATGAATGTCTCGAGAAGAATCTTTTCCAGGGAACTTAAAAAAAAAAAGTCTCCTAGGAAACAAGGAAGGCAATTTCTCTTTATCTGAATAAGGGCCATTGTTGGAAGTAAAATCTAGCTGGAATAAATCTGAAAGCACGAACCCCACCAGGCCTGGAGATGTCTGAACCTCTGGCCCAGTTTGCAGAGCCCACTTCAAGTACTGACATTTCCCATCTAAAAAGCAGTCCACGTATTTGTCACTCATAGAAGAACTTTTGGCTTCTGCCTTTTTGCATGGAATGATTCAAAACTGAATCATTTCCTGCAATTTAATTTCATAGCTGAATGCAAAGTATAGGAAGATAAGGTCACAGGGACATGAATCTATCTCCAGAAAGCGAGCACACTCCCTGGGCTGCTGCCATAAGTGAAGATTTAATTGGACACAGTAGGTTTTCCTATTGTTGCAATGTGGAGATTAATTATTTCAAAAATGGCCAATGACCACTGCCAGCTCAACAGGCATAGTGGTCAGAGAAGAGTTTGACTCAATTCTTGCTTGAGATAGAAAGAATTGCTGACATCAATTTCAGATGGTTATGAATAGCATTATTATGCAGTCACCATCACCGTCATCATTATCATCCTCAGCCTGCGTATATTCGTCTAATAATCTTAGAAAGGGACGATGACCAGAGAAGAAAATTATAATCTGTCCAGGTTTTTTTACCTTAGGTTAAGGAGGTCCACTCCTTACAACGGTAATGAAAATAATGTAAATAAAAACAGTATAACCAGCTTTCGGACTATCATTCCTGCTCAGAACATTTGGCTCAAATTCATTGAAGTCAAGGGTTCCAAATGACACCTGCAGTCCAAATTTAGCATTCTGCCTCTGTTTGTAAACAAGGCTTTACTGGAACGCTGCCACATTTATTCATGTACACATTGTCTAGAGCCTCTTTTATGCTACAAGGACAGAATTCAGCCGTTAATAACAGAGACCATGTGGCCTACAACACTTAAAATATTTACTCTCTAGCTCCTCATTTTGCCAACCCTTTCTTTAAATCACCATCACCATTGTCATCGTCACCCCTTCCATTTGTAGAGGGCGTGGAATGTCTGAGGGTTTTAATACATCTCATTTGATAGCATCATTCTGATACATAAAGATGGAGACAATTGCAGAGACCCCTCAGATCAGTGTCATTTCTTCATGGGAGATTCAGAGTTGACACTCCCTTCATTCTGGGACACTCGGAGGAAGGAGGTCACTCCGTGTGTAGGTTGAGGATGAGTCCTCCTGGTTTTCAGCAAGAATGAGGGGCATTGGGTTTGACCTATAGACCGGGGTGATTCATTAGGAAATGACAGTGAGGGCTGTTAAACTGGAAAGTTGCTTATTAATAACATGTGTGTTATGCATTTGTAACTGTACATATTTTCAACCATCTGGAGGGGAAATATGTAAATGGAGAAACATCAAAGTTGAATTTTAACCTGATCAGACTCTTAGAAACTGCAACAGGACATAAAATATTGAAAATCATTTACAGCCTAGAATCAGACCTGAGTTCAAATCCAGACACTCATTAGTTGTGTATCTTACCTTCTATGAACTTCCATTTCTTCATCTGTAAAATAGAAATGCTAATAAATAACACTTAGTTTTTAGGGGTTTTATAGGAATTAAGTGAGGTAATACCTGAAAAATTCCTGGCACTCTGTACTAGCTGCTAAAAAAAAAAAAAAATGGCAATAGTAATGACTGTTACTGTTTGGGGCTTCAACTAAGAAGGCAGAATTCCATCCTAAGAAAGACTGATTTAAATTTCCTTAGTAAATTGGGGTAATGCTCCCCAAATGATTTAATTTTGCATTCACTTTGCTTTTAATATTACTCTTTACTAAATATAGCTTGTATTTTTACATCATTTCTATTCCCAAAGCTTTTAAAAATGAACTCAACATCTCTGTGCCAAAGTATGTTATGAAGGCCAACTATTGGCCCATTTTACAGAGGAAGAAAGTAAAGTTATACCTAGATTCCTGTAGCTAATAAATAAAGCTGGGACCCTACCTCTCAGGCTCTTGTCCCTCAGCTCAGAGCACTTATTTCTATCCTGGATCTTATATAATTGTATTTTAAAAGCCAACCCTAATGTCCTAGGGAAGTCAGGGATCCCAGTTAGAAAGCTACAGTGGAAGGAATGAAAGCCAAGGCAGAAGATGATGGGCAAGAAGGCAAGACACTCCAGAAAGCAAGAATCTAACAGAAGGCTGATGCTTCACAATTCAGACAGATGAGCAGTGTGTCTTTAAAAAGGACCATGTCTATACTTCTATATTGCTTACAATCTGAAGCTAAGCCAGAGGGATGTACATAGTGAGATCTTTGTCTCATTTCAGGAAGGATACAGGATAAAGATTCTGTGCCAGTAATCTTCCTTGGATTAATGGTTTCTCTTTTATCTGCTGTATTTCTGCTCAGATGTCTTTTCTCTGAATGAGTCAGAGGAATGCAAATGCTGGGTGCAGTCCGCCTAAAATATTTAAATCTAGTTTTGCAATGTTTTGCAGGTTCAGAGGGAAAAATTACACACACACACTTACATATGATGAAGGAATGGTAGATGAGAATTACAGATACATCAGCCAGCAATACAAAAATGTAGTATTTCAATTTGACAACAAACTCATTTTTCTTTTTCTATTTCTTTGTTTCTCCCCATCAACATTCAGATGCTTGATGTGAGTGGAAAGAATCTGCAACATTCTTTTGTGAGACTCAGAATTCTCATCAAGAATGTATCTGACTGCATGGGAAACTGATTTTATTTTGGCTTCTGAACGACAAGCCTTCATTAAGCAATGAGAACGTCTCCCTTGAGAAAGCATTCTCTACACCCTGATAGAAGGTGAGCCCAGTTGGGCATGATTTATGTTCATTTTCCCGATTCTTCCTTTTACGGATACACTCTGAAATCTTTATTCTTCTGTTCAGTCATAGACGTGCAGGCAGTGTCTCACTATTGTGACTAAGAGGGCTTCCTCTGAAAGGAAACCTAAATGGCATTAATATTCAAATCCTCCGGCTTGGTCTGTAGTGGCCTGATGGAGCTTGCACAGAGCTCCTGTGCTGCAGGGGAACAAATCTTGGGAAATACAGCTGAGTAAATTGGGATTTAGCTTCTGTCCCCATGTGCAGTACTTAACATGAAACCCTTATAATGAAAGGTCTCTTCCAAAAGCTTTTATTGCTGCAAGAAAGAGTTCCTACAATGTGAATCCAAGGACAGAAGGGGGATTTCTCATTTTCCTTTCCACCTCATGTGAAAAAATAATCTCATGCCTTCAGGACAAAGCCTTCTTTAGACAACAAAGTGAAATGCTTTCAACGTCCATGAA
>NW_003852409.1:9910870-9923936 GCF_000181295.1 Otolemur garnettii | reverse complement strand
GGGGGGGGGAATGTTGGGCATGAACAATTGGTCAATACGGCATTACCCTCCAAAACTGGAAAGCCAGAATTTAAAATGTGAAATATCTCCCACTCCTCTTAAATTAGGATTGATGAGTTCCCAGAGATGTTCAACATCCTTTGACTGTACTTAAATGATTTATAGAACGTCTCCATCCAGTGGTTTCTGAATTTTCTCCAAGCATGCACCTGAACTATGGCTGGGGAAGGCTTGGTACAAGAGCACAAAATCATACTTCTTTTTCTCAAAGAGTTTTCATAAAGTGGCAGACAGAATTCCACTCAGCATTTAGGCACTGTGCTAGCTACTGCAACACAGAGATGAGTAAGACACAGCCCCTGCCCTCAGAAAGTTCGTGCCCAGTAGACAGAGAGGAAAGTGATACCTGCAATGCAACACAGCAAGTGTCAGAGCACAGGTAAGTGTAAGGGAGGGACCACCCAAGATGCATGTATTGATAAAAAAAGAAAAAAAGGTCATGGAGTTAAGCTTTAAAGAGATTAACCATTGGAGAGAAGGGCAAAAGCAGAAAAAGAAAACAAAGCCCATAGGAGGTCACAATCTCTAGACAATTAAATAAATATACCTTAAAATATAACTACTTCCAAGAACATATAACGTAAAAATATGTCAGCTTTCCTGGTCATATTTGTTGTGTTTCTATTATCTATGCTATTGATCAAGAATTGATTTATGTCACCTGTGGGCCTATTTCAGAAGGTTACCTGTTCTAAGAAAGATCAGGCTTCAGCTTCTCCAAGCAAGATTTTAGTGGCCCCAGCTTCTGCCTGGCAGTCATCTCCAATTCATTTCCCATTTCAGAAAACCATTCAAAGAATAAAATTCTCTGAGATCTCTGACAGCTGCAGACATGAATATGGGTCCTCTTTGGACCCCATTCAGTCTGTCGGCAGACTGTGAATTGTAGGTCTAAACTAAACGAGAAGCAGAGCAGGGAACCCACCTGGAGAGAGGCTTTTTTCAAAGAGGCTTGACCAGAGTCTCTGCCCACCATAGGGATACATCCTGCCTGGTACAAGAATACAAACCACCCTGTGAAACAACTAGCCATTTGTATTCTCTTAGAAGGACTCCAAGTGCTTCTGTCGTCCTACATGTGGCCTCTAGAACTGAAGAATGATCAAGGTACACATGAGAATCCCAATTTCAGTAGCTAAAACTTACCCATGGAGTCCCTCCTAGAAAAACAAAATGTAGAACACCAATTTAAGCCATCATCCATGCTACAATGAGGGAGATTTTACATCTATGCAAACATCCCAGCCCACCAAATGTACCTTCTTCATCTAGAATAGCATGTTGCTGAGAAGGGGCTTTAGGGTTCTTGTTTAAATGAGATAGAGGTTAATTTACCCTTGGGAATGATATTGAGACTATGCTTCACAGTAAAAAATGACTGAGTCCACTCACGCATTGGACAAAATAATTCAGGCAAAGTTGATGCTGACAGCATTTTTTTAAAAAATGATGGAGGAGTCTGACTTTATTGTTGTCATTTTAATTGTCACTATGAGTGAGAAAAAATGTGTTTCCTTCTCCAGGATACTCATTTCTAAGCTCTATACTACCTTGCCTGGGCCTGATAAAAAATCAAAAGGAAAGGAATTATGTATGCAAACATAGGAGAGAGAGATAGTAGAGAGAAGAGAAGAGAAAAAAGGATAAGAAAAAGAGAACAAAGATAAACAGAGACAAGTGAGCAGAGTGGTAGAATCAGAGAGAGGCAATGCCACAAGGATAGAGAAAAAAATAGACAAACAAGGATTATTTTGAATGGCTGTTCCTGAATATGAAACAAAGAGTGCTGTTAGTAATCTCATGGAAAAGGCTAATTTTTTTTTTCTTGCATCAAATCAAGAAACCTGTAATGTTTCCAAGATCCACTCAGAGTTTTCAGGCAAGACAGCCCAGAATTTCTTGTTAAAAGCTTAAGGGCTCAATTTATGCTAAGCATTCAAGGAAATGTCTCATCCAAACAGGATATCATTTTTCATATTAAAGAAGCAAACCGATCTCAGAGCATAAATGTTATTATCCACAGTTGCAAAGGAAAATGGCATTTACTTTCTCTCCCTTCATAGGAAGGAGGAAGGATGCTCTCCCTTCTTTGGGGCCAGAAGAGAGCTCAGAAATTCTATTTCCACTGCTAAAAGACATACTTTTTCTTTTCTCAACCCCAATAGGTGAGTCTACAAGCCTCCCCCATGGCTTTGATTGCTTTGATGGGTCAGTGTACAATATGTGTGTGTTGCTTTTAAATATATGTTTGGGGGAAAGAATCAAAGTTAATTTCAGTGTGTGAAAAGCTAGCAGATTCCATTAGTGATTGTGACTTTACTTCAAAGTGATAAGGTTGCTGGATGCAGGTACTCAGAACTGAATGTCCAAATGGGAATTTATGATGTAGAACTTCAGTTTTATCAACTCTTGGAGTCAACACACATACAAAACACGAAATATTATATATTTTTCCCCTAGCAGAAATTTTAAAGTTAACCCAGTGAACCTGTTGTGAATCTTTTCTCATGTTCTCCATAGTTTTTTCCTCTTGAAAACATGTTACACTGGGAGTAGAGGGGTCATTACAATCACCATTTTTGGTTTTCACATTGATGGATCTGTAAGAATGCATATTATATTACATGAACCCCCATTTCTTTTACAGATGACCACCATAAAATCCCAGAAGCAATTCAAATTGGATAAGACTATACCCCATCTCTCTAAATTGTCCTTGTAACATCTATATCTGGTAGTATTTTTAATTAACTTGGTGCCAAACCCCAGAAAGTCATTTCCTACCTTTACAAAGAACAAACCCAACTAGAACCTTGAAGAGGACATGATTATTGATACTTAGCTGTTAGTGTAACATTCAAGGCACCAAATCCATAAATATATATGAAAAGACAACTCATATAGCCAAATAAAAAAATGATATGTGCTACTAAATCCTATCAAAATGAAACACACTTCATTAGAAAGTTTGCTATAAAATAACATCTGGTATTTTTCTACCTTAAAACAAAGTGGTCCCCATGTAATAATACATGATTTTTTTCCACAAGACAAGATTTACATTACTCAGAATATGAAGAGTTAATAGCTGGGTCCACCAGTTTCAACAGAAAACAAGTCAGGATTCATGTCAGTTTAACATAATCTCAGGGAGAGTAATAATACCCTTCCTTAAGGGACACGTTTACACGATTTGTGTGATTGCAAACTAATACAGCCTATGGAAAGAAGTATAGAGAATCCTCAAAGGATTCAAAACAGAACTCCTATTTGATCCTGCAATCCCATACTAAGCATATACCCGAAGAAAAAAAATCATTTTATCTTAAGGACGTTTGCACTAGATAGTTTATCACAGCTCAATTTATAATTGCCAAGATGTAGAAACAACCCAAGTGTCCAACAACCCACGAAAGAATTAATAAACTGTGGTGTATGTATACCATGGAATATTATTAAGCCATAAAAATATGGAGGATTTTGCATGTTTTGCATTAACCTTCATAGAGTTGGAGAACAGTTTCTTCAATAAAATATCACAAGAATGGAAAAGCAAGTATCCGATGTACTCAATACTGATATATAACCAGTAGACAAACTAATACATGCTAACATAAGAGAAAATCTCAATTTAATTCAAGTTGGGGGAAGAAAGAGAGGGGAGGAGGGGGGGAGATTGGTACCCCCCCCTTAATAGGCACAATGTAAGGGTATATGGCACACCTCCTGGGTGAGGGGCACAACTAAAACATGGACCTTACCTAACAAATGCCAACAATGTAATCTAATCATTTATACCTTCATATTAATCTGAAATTTTAAAAAAAAGAATAAATTCCAAATGTATCAGACCTAGATATAAAATAATAATAAATAAAAATAATACTCTTCCTTGCTCCATGTCCAGAAAAACAAAAAGTCATTGACAGTGATACCGGAGGGGTGGAGCAAGATGGCAGACCAGAAGGATTGTTCAGCTGAGCTCTCCTAGAATGACTAGAGAAAAAGAGAGAACCCAGCCATCCCAGGCTTACGGACTTTACCCAGAGTCATAGCTCAGGGAGCACAGTGAAAGGGGGTGAGCTAGATACAGCATATGATAAGGACTGATGGAAATTTGATGAATTAGGCAAATGATTGCTACCTGCTGGGATTGGCTGGCCACCCACAGAGGGCTCCAATGGGAGGAAGCCTTTCCAGAATTTTCAGTTGTTGGAGAAAGCTTGGAAGAATGAGTGGACTCAAACAGTATACAGGAACTAGGTTTGAATATTGGTTAGAGGGGATTAGCCATCAGTTTGGTGGCTGGGAAGGCAGCCACGCTGAGAGGGTCTTGGTGGCCACCGTGCTGCCATTATGAGAAGGTCATGAGAAGGTCTTAGCAGGGGCCTAAAGCATGGCTGTCTTAATTCTGTCTGCTGGGATCAGAACTCCACTCTTGGGACAGGCTGAGGGACTCCTGTACCCCATGGGAACTGGAGTTGAGGGGCACTGTGAGACTTGCCCCTGAAGGATTCTTGTGAGCTTTAAGATCCTAACCTGGCATTGTCTGAATGCTGAGGAAACAATCAGGTGACCACCAAAGGCAACTAAGTTTGGAATAAGGATCATAGAGGTTGATAGCTGTGCTCTCCCTCTCCTAAAAAACCACAGCACCACCTGGTGTCCTGGCAACATATTACAACATACTGTCATCAACAACAAAGACTTCTGTCTGAAACAAAGGAAGAAGTGAGAAGGAAAAAGGAGGACAAGGAGGTGAACAAGAAGAAAGAACACATGAAGAGGAATCAACAGAAAAATTCAGGCAACATGAAAAACAAAGGAACTCTCCCAAGGAACCATGAGGCAGCTATTGCAGAATACTCCACCTATAAAGAATGAATGGACTTGACAGAAAGGGAATTTAAAATACAGATGATAAAGACAATAAAAGAATGGACGAGAAAATGGAAAGGCAGAACCAAAAGTCAGACAAGAGATATGTAGAATATAAAAAGGACATGGTGGAGCTTAAGGAAATGAAGGAGACAATCAGGGAATGTAAAGATACAGCGGAAAGTATCAAAAATAGGTTAGACCATGGAGAAGAAAGAACCTCAGAGCTAGAGGATAAAATTTTCAAGTTAACCCAGGTAGTTAAAAAGGCAGAAAAGAAGAGAGAAAAAGCAGAACAGGTGCTCAGAGAACTACAAGACTCCATGAAGCATTTAAACATACAAATAATAGGGATTCCTGAAGGGGAAGATTGTCCCAAAGTAATGGAAGCCCTACTGAAGACTATCCTGAATGAAAACTTTACAGATTTTACTAAAGACCCTGACACACTCCTTTAAGATGGATATTGAACCCCAAGTCATCACAACAGAGCTGTTCCAAGATGCATTGTAATAAACCTGCCCAAATTCGAGATGAAAGAAAATATTCTACAAGCACCCAGGAGAGTAAGTGCCAACTGACCTACAGAGGCAGAGCCATTAGGATGACAGCAGACTTTTCAAATGAAACCTTCCAAGCCAGAAGAGCATGGTCATCCACCTTCAAAATCCTTAAACAAAACAATTTTTTCAGTCCAGAATTCTGTATTCTGCTAAACTAAGCTTCAAAATTGATGGAGAAATCAAATCTTTTATAGATATACAAACACTGAGGAAACTCATCACAACAAGACCAGCTCTACAGGAAATACTTACACCTATTTTCACCACTGACATACAACAGTGGACCACAGCAAAGAGAGTGATACCAGCTTCCCTCCTTGTTTTATTTGCCCATAAGTTCTACAGCAGGTATTGTTTGCTGTGTATTTAGCAAAAGTTGCTATGCTCAATGAAATAAAGTATAAAGACACAAAGTGAAGTGAAAGATAGCTAAGTTCTACCATCTGCCTACCATGTGCCAGGCACAGTGGATTATCTCTTTCAGTTTTCATAATCTTATAAAGTTGATAGTTATTCAAATGTTCATTTTACAGATGAAGAAACCAAAAACTCAAAGCAAGCCTTGTCTATAATGTTATAGCTAGTGGTTGGTGGAATAGGGAATAAACTCAGACCCATCCCATCTGATTCTTAAATCCATGTTCTATAAGACTGGAGAATAGTGGTTTTCAAACCATGTTCCAGTGCGATAAGAGTTCCTCCAATGTTTGACTTAAATTTTTTTTCTCAAAATGTATTTTTAAATATTTTAAACTATAATTTAAAAAAAGAGGTACATTCGAATGTTCTATACTACTATTCCTTTTGGAGACTATGAGAATATTGACTTACTTTGTTATTAGCTGACTAAGGTACTGCTTTTATCAATGTCATATATTAAATTTTGCATAGAATTTGCATAAGCTAAAAAAAATGGTGAAAATCACTTCATGGATCCTTTGTGAAGGGGCAATATAATTCTTGAGGGGATGAAATTTGGTTCTTAAGGCTCAAAACTTAGATATTACGATGGTTTGTTCCCCTCTTCCCAAAGGTCATAGTATGTAAACAGATATACAGTATTTCTGTGGTATTAAAATTTTACAGGGGAGGGGATTAACAAAAACAAGGTCTTAAAAGCCTCTTTATGAAGGAAACAATAGAAAAAAAGGTTGAAAAAAACTGCTCTAAGATTGTCAGGGAATTTGAAACAGAGAAGAGCGACAGCTTAGTCCTCAGTCAGCCTAAGCTGTCCACCTACTTGAGTTGTAACACTTTGGGGAGTTCTCCTTGGATGCCTTCCATATTTTGTAAGCCTGGCTTGTTTGCAATCTTACAATCTTCTATCTTTAAAAGAATTTTATAAGCTTCAATTTCTTTGTTTCTGAGATGAGACTTAGCAACCTAAGCCAGCCACCTTTTTATAGGAGGTAAGACTGAGGTCCAGAGAAGCAGAGGATTTGCCCAAGGACATAGAATTACTTGTGACAGTCAGAACACTAACCCAGAACAGCACCTAATACAGGGTAGGTGCTCAAAAAATGTTTTGTCAGATGACTGCATAAATACACAGATGGCTTCACTTTAACAAGATTTAACTAGGAAGATCAAATATAAGAACTTTTTAAACCAACTATTTGGAGACTACCTAACCCATGCCATCATTGGTTAGGGAAAGAGACGGAGAAAATTTTTAAAAGCACCACCTTAATACATTTCCCCAGTAGTTAGAGACCTCTGGTAGTCAGGTCACATCTCACAGCCCCAGCTAAAATGGAACGGTATCGAGAGACAATACAAGTGAGTTCTTCCTCCCTTTGACCCAACCACACATCTTTCCTTTGTTTGTTTTCCTTTCTTTAAAGCTCTTACAATATTCCTAGCATAGTGCCATCTGCTGAAGCCGGATGAACAGGTAGCTTTAAAATGATGATAGCTCTGGGAAATGATAATCACTAGGTCATAGAAAGCTGCACTGCAGTGTATAAATAAGATAAGTAAAAGTGCTGAGGACTGCATGTTTGCTTTAATAAAATGTGTTTTCCCTTTTTGTGGAGAATGCCTTTCTCAAACGCCTAGGGAGAGAAGCTGAACTATAGACACAGACAGTTCCAGAATCTGGCAATGAGGGTGGGATCAGAGGGGAAAAGGATGAAATATTACTTACTGAGACACAAAAGGCAAAGGGTTGGACTGGAGCCTTTGTGCTGAATTGCTGAAGCAATGGAATGAGATAAGGACTTCCAGGTCTAATTCCAAAGCTCCCTTTGGCAATGGCAACATGCCACAGTGAAAAGAGTCAGGGTTTAAGTTACAGCACAGCTCTCAACTAGCTACGTGATCTTAGGAAACACAATCTCTCTGAATCTTGATTTTCCCATATGTAAAGGGGATAGTATCTCACCGGGACAGCTTATGGTTTAAGTCAGAGAATACATGTAGAGCACCAATCATGATGACTGATATATCTTTGGTGGTGAATAAATGGCAGTGGTGTGGATGCAGTGATGAAGATGCAAATACAAAAAATGATGGTGGTGATGATGATGATGATCTATGGGCCTTGTCTAGAAAGTAGCTATACATACACACTGAGCCCTGATGGTCATCAGTCGCTTAGAAGTGAGATAGGCCATTGGAAAATGTAATTCATGGAGCAAGAATGTCCTTGGCAAAGTATTCCAATACTTTTAAGAACCAAGTTCTTAAAACACATAGGCAGCTTATGAGTTTTTGTAAATATAGCATCTTACTTGGGCTTTCTGCAAAGATAAAGCTTTTTCACTGACATTATCTCACTTATACTCATACCAGTGAGGTGAGGCTACCAGGTCAGGTACTAAGAAAACCTGAGGCCTCAGGAAGTTCAAGTCGTTCAGTTACCAGCTCAGAATTATACAGTAAAAAGGGGTCCACAGACTGAAAGTCTTGGTACCTGCTTCCTATTCTAATGGCATACCATGCCATCTACTTAAAATATTTATTAAAATGTGGATCTCATGCAGGTCTGGTGCAGAAGCAGGTTTTCCCTCTCCATATCCCTAATGAGTGGCCCTCTATCCTCTACCTGATTGCTTCCCTCTGCCACAACATGGCATTCCCATTATTCAACTTTTCTACTCTTGACCCAAAGTAGAAAATCCAGGAGAGACTAATTAAAGATTCCTTCCCCTTGGGACAGTGAGATGCCTATCAAACCAGATACATAAATGATATCATCTGATCATTGTGCACTGGCCAGAGAAGCAAGACTGAGAAAACTCTGGAGGCGTCTGCTGTGCCCCAGAGGACAAAGTAGAGTTGACTTTGGTCTGCAGTGTATCAGCCCTGTTGGAGTGCTCTCATTTTCTACCTTCAAACATGACTCTGCACATAGAAATGATATATCTTCCTCGTTACAATAGTCCAGTGGGGAGAAGGGGTCTGTTGCCCTTTCTTCAACTAGGGGAATAGGAATCACAAATCGAGTACCACTTACAGAAAGGAAAAACCAATTTGTTGGAAAGCCAGGTGTAAAACCACAGATTTCCTTATTCCAGTCCCATATTCTTTGCAATATACCAGATTACTCCCTCTATCAAGACAAGTCTTTTGGCAGCAATTCATAGAAAATACAAAATTCAAATCTGCATAAACAAAAAAAGCAAATCATTTTTGTGATTTACATAAGTAAATAGTTCAAAGAATACATCTGCTTTCAGGCTCCAGGTTAAAATCTGGACCAGCTCCATCTTCAAGTTCCACATGGTGGTCCCCTGGCAACTGCTGGTTCTCCCCTCATGGTGGAGGCAATTCCGTGCCACATATCTTCCCATTACAACCTTCCATGGGGACCAGAGCATTTATGCCCTGACATTTCCATCAGAGGGTGAGTTTCACTCTGATTGGATCAGCTTAAATCATGTCCCCATTCCTAAACCAGTCATGATGGAGGGAAGGATAGAGTATTCTGGTGAACTAATCAGAGCCCACCACTGGAGCCAGATGAAGTTGATCCTACTCAATCTACATGAATGACTACAGAAAGGTACCTTCCCAACAGAAATTGAAAGTACTAATATCAGGAAGGAAAGGTGATAGAAACTGGGCACAATGGCATCCAATCTTTTATTTTACAAATGGTCTTTAAATTCCTATTACATGTAAATTTTACTGTCAGATTGAAAGTAAACTATATAAAAAGAAACGAGTGCCATGTAGCATACATATCTGGACCCAACAGTAAAGAATAGGTGTTGTCTTAGTTCTAGCTGATAGAATACATAGACTAGGTGGCTTAAACAACCGAAATTTATTTCTCACAGTCCTCAAGATTGGGAATTTCAAAATCAAGGAGCCACCAGTAGATGTGGTGTCTGGAGAGGGCACTCTTCCAGGTTTACAGGCAGCCAACTTCTCCTTGTGTCCTCACATGGCTGAGAAAGAGGGAAAAACGCTTTCTCAAGTCTTTTTACAAGGACACTAATCCCATTAATGACAGCTCTGCCTTTGTGACATAATTACCTCCCCAAGGCCCTATCTCCAAATACTATTCCATTGGGAGTTAGGATTTTAAAATATGAATTGCGGGGGAGATACAGGCAATTCAGGCTATAGCTAGTACCTTCAGCCACTTCCCCATTCTGTCCTGAGTCTGAGCCAGGCTGGTGAAGGAGGGAACAGTGTGGTAAGTTCACATTGTTTACTATTTGCAAGGCAACTAGAATTATGTCTTATACTGTAAGTGGAGTAGCATGGTACAGCAGTTAAGAGAACAGGCTCTGGAGTTAGTCTGCTTGTGTTTGAATCCTGAGTTGGCTCCCTAGCTGTGTGGCCTTAGGCAAGTTATTTAACCTATCTGGGCTCCCTGTTATTAACCTATAAAATGTGGTAACCACCTAAGGACATTTTAAGATCTAGAAGAGTTTAATACAGGGGTCAGCTAACTTTTTCTATATAAGGCCAAATAAGAAAAATTTTAGGCATTATGAGTTATATAGTCCCTGTGGCAACAACTCCACTTTGCCATTATACTGTGAAAGCAGGCAGAGATGATACTTAAACAAATGGGTGTGACTGTGTTCCAATAAAACTTTACAAAATCTAGCAGCAAGCTAGATTTACAAAGCAGCAATTAAGAGTTCAATATGATCACTATGGTTATAAATTCACAGCAAATAGTATGTAACTTTATTATGCTCTTTCAACACAGTTCCTCTCTCTTAATGGACTACACCACCACCCCTTGTTGACTATGTTGATTGTAGATTTATTATTTCATGTATATACACATGAACTGTTTGTCTTAATTTATTGACTTGGTGACACAGAAAATCAGGAAAACTGTCACTCCTCTAACTGGATTATCCTTCATGTGTTTAAAGTGCTTTGTCCATATGAGCTAAAGAGGAAACACAAAGCTTGGCATGTTATATACAACCCAGAGCTGGTGTGATACACAGAAAGTAAATAATAACAGTTATTATTGGTTATAAGTACATTCTCAGCCTCATTAGTGAATATTCACATGCAGACATTCACTTTCATTAAAACAATTTCCTTATGTTACAAGCCACCTTCAAGTTCCCTTCTCCACAACCGCACTCCAGGTCCAGAAATCATAACTCAAACTTCACGGTGCTCCGTCATGCTGAGATGTTTCGAGAGGCACAAAAACAACACTGGAGTTAAAAGTTAATTTTTCCTGCTGGGTTAATAATTAGGTAAAAAAAACAGTTTGAAACAAGGAGAAATAAGTGTGTCTGGAGTTCAGAATGAATTAGTGAAGAAAGAGACAAAATAAGGAATTTTACAGAGTAGGAAGATACCAGCCATGGACTCAACCTTCTGAGGTAGCCCGCTGGTCAAGAAAGGGGAAATGACCCAGAGAGCCATTTACAAGCCTTAACTTAGCATCAGCAAAGGATCCCCACACTCGGTATCAGATCCTTGCCTGTGAGGAGGCTTTTGAGCTAAATAGAACGAATGACACTCTGTTTATAGGTGAGGCAGAGACCAAAAACTTGATAAATTATAAAATGTGTTCCCTTAGCACTTCTGTTGGCAGGTGATTCACATTAACTTTTATTTTGTACCTAAGCATCCCCTTAATTCAGCATCTTCCCCTAAATTTGTATTTTAAAGAGAAACTCCACATCTCACTTGTTCATTTTGTTAGAATCGCTGCAACCCTCAATCAATATGCACCAATCAATATGCACATTAGCCAGAATAACAAATGACAACCCTGGGAAACACAAAAATGAGGAAGAGAGAAGCTGACAATTCCTCTGCTTATTGGCACAAAAGCACACTGCCATGCTTTCAATAAAGAGGTATGTGAGCCTGTAAATGGCCCATGATTTTGTTATTAGAAAAGGACCAGTGAAGGTGAGAATATTCTATGTACTTGGACAAAACTATCACTGTCCTGAAATTAAGATGCTCCTACCCATTGTACTGCCCTACACGGACCTGGGTGTATACCAAAGGCACTGAGTGTAGTTACTCCAAATATAGCAAGGCCAAGATTAAGTTTTAAATCTGAAATGCCACAAATTTTTGGTCATGCTACTGGTGCCACCTACAGCCTATTAACCCGTGGGCTCAGCCCTCAAGTAGCCACACAACTCTGAGCTTTTTACTCCACATTTTTTGTTTGTTTAATTACACACTTTTTAAATTTTAAAACTGTGGAATGCTTCATAAACTCATCTATCACTCTTTTTTTCATGTTTCTTTTTTTTTATTAAGTCATATATACATAGATCATGAATACATTTGTGCCTTTGTGGGATTCAATGTGTTGATTATTTGTACAAATTGGAATGCTTACATCTTACTAATTAACATAGCTTTCACCTCATTTACTTAATCACAGTGTTAAGACATTTGTGTTCAATACTTGATAGATTTGACTTGTACCCTTGCAATATGCTCCATAGGTGAGGTCCCACCATTAACTCTCCTTCTATCAAACCACCCCCCTTCCCATCCCTCTCCCCTTTCATCCTTCATCCTGGGCTATAGTTGTGATTCATCTTTCATATGAAAGTGTGAGTGATTATAAACTAGTTTCATAGTAGTACTGAGTACATAGGATATTTTTTTTCCATTCCTGAGATACTTTACTAAGAAGAATATTTTCCACCTCCAACCACATAAACATAAAAGAGGTAAAGTCTTCATCTTTTTTTATGCTGCATATTTCATGCTATACATATACCATAACTTTTTTTTTTTTTTTTGGCAGTCTTTGGCCGGGGCTGGGTTTGAACCTGCCACCTCTGGCATATGGGACCGGCACCCTACTCCTTTGAGCCACAGGCATCACCCTATACCATAATTTATTAATCCATTCATGGGATGATGGGCATTTGGGCTTCTTCCATGACTTGGCAATTATAAATTGAGCTGCAGTGAACAATCTGGTGCAAATATCTTGGTTTCCAAGGGACTTTTGGTCTTTTGGATATACACCTAGTAGAGGGATTACAGGATCAAATGGCAGGTCTACGTTTACATCCCTGAGTGTTCTCCAAACTTCTTTCCAAAAGGAACGTACTAGCTTGCATTCCCACCAGCAGTGCAGAAGTGTTCCCTTTTCT
>NW_003852409.1:9907790-9910653 GCF_000181295.1 Otolemur garnettii | reverse complement strand
TCTTATTAATAAGTTTAAGTTCTCTGTGGATTTTGGTTATTAGGCCTTTGTTGGAAATATAACCTGCAAAGATCCTCTCCCATTCTGAGGGCTGTCTGCTTGCTTTACTTACTGTGTTCTTGGTAGTGCAGAAGCTTTTTAGTTTGATCAGATCCCAGTAATATATTTTTGATGTTGCTCCAATTGCCCCAGGGGGGTCCTCCTCATAAAGTATTCTCCCAGGCCAATTTTTTCAAGTGTTTCCCCTGTACTCTCTCCAAGAATTTTTATACTTTCATGTTTTAAGTTTAAGTCCTTCAACCAGTGAGAGTTAATTTTTGTTAGAGAAGAAAGGTATGGGTCCAGTTTCATTCTTCTACAAGTCACCAGCCAATTCACCCAGTACCATTTGTTAAATAGGGAATCTTTCCCCCAATTTATATTTTTGATAGTCTTATCAAAGATCAAATGACAATAAGTATCTGGATTCATCTCTTGGTTTTCAATTCCATTCAATATATCTACCTCTCTATTTTTGTGCCAGTATCATGCTGTTTTGATCACAATAGATTTATAGTATAGTCTGCAGTCTGGTAGCATGATTCCTCCTGATTTGTTTTTATTTCTGAGTAATGTCTTGGCTATTCAAGGTTTTTCTGTTTCCATAGAAAATGAGGTAATAATTTTTCCAGTTCTTTAAAGTATGACAGAGGTGCATTAATAGGGATTGCATTAAATCTGTAGATTGCTTTGGATAGCGTAGACATTTTAACAATGTTGGTTCTTCCCAGTCATGAGCATGGAATATTTTTCCATTTGTTAACAACTTCAGCTATTTCTTTTCTCAGAGTTTCATAGTTCTCTTTATAGCGATCTTTCATGTCCTTTGTTAGGTAAACTCCCAGATATTTCCTCTTCTTTGGCACTATTGTAAAGAGAATAGAGTCCTTCATTGTTTTTTCACCTTGACTATTGTTAGTATATATGAAGGCAACAGATTTGAGAGTATTGATTTTGTATCCTGAGGCTGCTGTATTTCTTGATCACTTCTAGGAGTTTTGTAGTTGAATCTCTGGGGTTTTCCAGATATACAATCATATCATCTGCCAAGAGTGAAAGTTTGATCTCCTCTGATCCTATTTGGATACTCTTGACTCTTGATTGCCTTCTCTTGCCTGATTGTGATGGCTAAGACTTTCATTATAATGTTAAAAAGCAGTGGAGATAATAGGCAACCTTGCCTGGTTCCTGATCTGAGTGGAAATGATTTCAATTTAACTCCATTCAATACAATATTGGCTGTGGGTTTGCTGTAGATGGCCTCTATCAGTTTAAGAAATGTTCCTTCTACACCTATTTTCTTAAGCGTTCTGATTATGAAAGAATGCTGGATATTATCAAAAGCTTTTTCTGCATCAATTGAGAAAATTATAAGGTCTTTGTTTTTTATTTTGTTTATGTGATGTATTATATTTGTAGATTTACATATATTGAAGCAGCCTTGAAACCCTAGGATAAAACTCACTTGGTCATAGTGTATAATATGTTTGATGTGTTGCTGGATTCTGTTTGTTACCATCTTATTGAATATTTTTGCATCAATATTCATTAGAGATATTGGTCTATAATTTTCTTTTCTTGCTACATCTTTTCCTGGTTTGGGGATCAGGGTGATATTTGCTTCATAGAATGTGTTGGGAAGTATTCCTTCTTTTTCTATGTTTTGGAAAATGTTGAGTAATATAGGTACTAGTTCCTCTTTAAAGGCTTGGTGGAATTCTGATGTAAAACCATCTGGTCCTGGGCTTTTCTTTTTGGGGAGATTTTTTATATAGTTGATGCTATTTCAGAACTTGATATAGGCTTCTTCAACATTTCTACCCTTTCTGGCTAAGTCTAGGAAGGTGGCATGTTTCCAAGTATTGATCTATTTCCTTTAGATTTTCATACTTCTGAGAATAGAGTTTTTTGTAATATTCATTAAGAATTTTTAATTTATAAGGAGTATGTTGTTATTTGGCCTTTATCATTTCTGATAGATGAAATTAAGAATTTTACTTTTTTATTTCTGATTAGGTTAGCCAAAGGTTTATTATTTTATTGACCTTTTCAAAAACCAACTTTTTGATTGAGTGATGTGTTATATAATTTTTTTGTTTTCAATTTTATTTAATTCTGCTCTAATTTTAGTTATTTATTTTCTTCTGTGAGTTTGGGGTTGGAATGTTCTTCCTTTTCCAGTTGCTTGAGATGTCCCATTAAGTTGTTAACTTCCTCTCTTTCCGTTCTTTTGAGGAAGGCTTGCAGTGCCATAAATTTCCCTCTTAGGACTGCCTTTGTGGTATCCCAGGGGTTCTGGTAATTTGTGTCTTCATTATCATTTTGTCCAAAAATTTGGTAATTTCCTTCTTAATCTCATCTATGACTCAGCTATCATTCAACATGAGGTTATTTAGTTTCCACAATTTTGTATAGGTATGCAGATTTTTATTGTTACTGAGTTCAACTTTTATTCCATAATGGTCCGAGAAAATATAAGGAATAAGTTCATTCTTTTAAATTTGCTGAGGTTAGACTTGGGACTTAAGATGTGATCAATTTTGGAGGATGTTCCATAGGTTAATGAGAAGAATGTGTTTTCAGCTTTGTTAGGATGAAATGTTCTGTAGATGTCTATTAAATCCAAGTGTTGAATGATTAAGTCTATAATATAAGTCTATAATTTCTTTGCTTAGCTTCTTATTGGAGGATTTATCCAACACTGCCAAAGGAGTGTTAACTATTATGGAGCTGGAAGAAATCAGTTGCTCATGTCTGTTAGAGTCTCTCTTATAAATTGAGGCACATTCTGGTTGGGTGCATAAATGTTAATAATTAAAATCTC
>NW_003852409.1:9904774-9907354 GCF_000181295.1 Otolemur garnettii | reverse complement strand
GCTGAGCCCAACCTGTGCCTCTTTAGAGGATAATTTAACCCATTCACATTAATTAAGTGTGTTGATAAGCCTGGTAGTATTTTGGGTATTGAGTTTTTCAAAAGTCCAGTGGTCATTTTTAATCCTTTTGCCACTGTGAAAGTTGAAGATTGATCAAAAGTTTCTGAGTGAGTTTACTTTCATGGTAGAGCATTGTGCTTGTCATTGTGGAGGATGGGTCTAAGAATATCCTGGAGAGCTGGTTTAATTACAGAAAATTTCTTCGACATGTGAATATCATTAAAGTATTTAATTTCTCCATCATAAATGAAACTCAGTTTAGCTGGATACAGGATCCTGGCTTGAAAGCTATTTTGTTTTAGGAGGTTAAAGGTCAATGACCATCCTCTTCTAGCTTGAAAAGTTTCAGCAGAGAGATCTGCAGTCATTCTAATATTCTTCCCCTTGGAGGTTATGGTTTTCTTATGTCTGGCTGCTTGCAGGATTTTCTCCTTCATATTAACTTTGGTGAAGCTAATTAAAATGTGTCTGGGAGATATTTTATTTGGATTGAGTTGTGCTGGGGTTCTGAAACTGTCCGCTATCTGGATTTCAGAATCTCTTGCCACATTTGGGAAGTTCTCCTCTATTATCTCTTAGAGTAGAGCATCTGGGCCTTTTTTTATAAATGTTTTTTTTTAAAGATAAGCTTTATTTATTTATTTTTGCCATTTTTGGCCAGGGCTGGGTTTGAACCCACCACCTCTGGCATATGGGACCAGCGCCCTACCCTTTTGAGCCACAGGAGCCGCCCCAGCATCTGGGCCTTTTGGAGCAACCTCTTCTCCTTCAGGAATTCCTATAAGTTGAATGTTTGCTCTTTTGGAGTGGTCTCACAATTCTCTCAGGGAATGGTCTGTTTTTGCTCTCCATTTCTCTTCCTCTTTGAGCATTTGGGAGCATTCAGAAGTTTTCTCTTCAATGTCAGAGATCCTTTCTTCTGCCTGCTCCATTCTATTTCTGAGGGTTGTACTGTGTTTCTCAGATCTTTGAGGGCTGCAAATTCTTACCTCAATGTGTCAAAATCTTTGGTGATTTTTGTCTTTGAATTCTTGAGAAAACTTTTGAATTACTCCTTGAAATTCTAATTCCATCTTTACCTTCATTCTGTTGATTTTATTTGCCATCCAAATTCTGAACTCAATTTCTGACATCTCAGCCATCTGTTTATGAATGGGATCATCTGGTGTGCCTGTTTTGTCATTTCTTGGGGAAGTTGATCTACTCTCATTATTCATGTTGCCAGAGTTTCCCCACTTATTCTGCCCATGATTATTTTTCAACATTTGGCTAGATGGGCAGGTAAGGTAAAATTGGATTGGGGGCTCCTGGAGTTGTGGTTAACCAGCCCTTTGCCAAGGATCTGGGACTGGTGACTGTAGCTTTTTCCCCTACAGCTTTGCAAAGGACCAATATAATATTACAGTCTGAGGCTCTGGGGGCCTGCTTGGTGTGGCAGGGTTAGGTGGCTCTGTCTTGTATTCAGCTGGTCTTTGTCTGATCATAGTGGATCAGTGACTCTGGGTTGAAGTCTCAGCTGTAGAGAAATACAAGCAACTAAGACACCCCGACCCCCACATGCAACAACTGGAAGAGGAAAATCAACCCTTCCCATTGCCACACAACCAGCATATCACCCGAGAGAGTCCTTGGGTAATTGGCCCAGGTTAGGAGTTCCAAACCAATTGACCCAGTCAGTACCAACTCTCATTGGGAGAGTTCGATAGGTCTCCAGCAACTAGATAGCAGAGGTCTACTGACTGCTCAAATGTGGCTTGCTCTGGTGCTTTGTGCAGTCAGAAAGGCCCACCTAGTAGCAGAGTTGGACTGCGGGCTGGTATCTCTTTCCTCACCTTGCACCTCTTTCACGCCCAGTCACTGGTAACCCCATGGGGCTGTGATCCTGTTGCCTCCAACAAGCATGTGTGCCAGGGCTTTGTGCCTGCCAGAGTGAAAGGAAAGTCAATGCCCCCTCTGCCCAGCCACCACCCTCTGCCACTAGCCAGCTAGGGGAGCTGAGGCCTGCCTGCCTCAGGTACTCGATAGCAACTGCAGAGTGTTCTACCTCAGCTCAGTCTGAACTTGAGAATAACAAGTCAGCAAATAATTTTCTCCCTCAGCCACCACACCTTTGCCCTAGCTGCTCTGGTGTCCCTATAGGGTGAGGTCTGGCTTCCTCTGGCAGTCCTCAGAGTTGGGGAGGTGTCTGTCCAAGATTAGACCCCAGTGGGATCACTCTACTCTTGCTGAATCTTCACAGTAGGTGTCTCTGCACAGCTCCTCAGGAGCTCCCACAGCCAGGAGGGAGGCTGTAGCACTAGATCCAGGAGCATGGGCACATGGCTCCAGCAGCAGGGTGAGGTGCAGCACGTGGTTCTGGCAGAGTGACTCCAGCAGGGCTGGGCAGGGCACAGGGTGTGGGGCATGTAGCTCTAGAAGGGCGTGGTGAGTGGCAGCTCTGGCAGGGCTGAGTGCATGGTGGGGCTCTGGCAGGGTGGAGTGCAGTGGCTCTGGCAGGACTGGGTGCACAGTGGGTGGCAC
>NW_003852409.1:9899480-9904639 GCF_000181295.1 Otolemur garnettii | reverse complement strand
ACGACTGCTGGGCTCACTGTTACAGTGCAGCTTTTCTACCATGGCCCTTACAGTGCCCAGACCTGGCAATGAACTGCAGACATTCTGGTCTCTTCAGGGGTTAGGCTTCTGCACTGTCAGGCAAGCAGGGAAGGGTGAACTGGAAGTTCAAAATGGCAGGGAAAACATTAGTTCAACTTTCATGCCTGGCAAGAGAGTGGTCAGGGTCACAGCAGGGTCCCTCTGGAGAAGTAGTTCCCATTTCCTGCAACTCTCTCCCATGGGATGAGACAAGAGGTCCTCAGTGCACCACTCACCTGTAGAAAACCTGAAATTTGCTTTCTTGGAGTCAGAACTTGCCTCAGCAGAGGTGATGTACAGTTATCACTCTTCTCCCTCAGCTCAGTTCCCAGTCTTCAACTTTATTGAGTACTTTCTGGTCATATTCTTCCCTCTGGACAGGAGCTTCTGTTGAAAGCTGGCTCCAGTTGGCCATATTGCCCCTCCTTTACTCCACTTTCTACAAAGAGAGCTCCTGACATCATCCAAATAAATAAATACCATCTTTCTGATCTATCCCTTTCTCCAGGATTAGGGTTGAGAACCTTAGTGCAAAGTGCTAAGGAATCACTAAAGTTCCAACAGCAAAGAGAAAATTAGACGAGCTTTGAAATCAGATAGAATTGGATTTGAGGAACACAGCCATTTGGAATTCTTCTATGCTATAATCGTCCTCGGAACCCCTGCAGAAGAAGACGGTAGTGCCAAAATTGATCTAATTGAAGCAGGGGATTTTAAAATTTTTGACATTGTTTTTATGGCCCCATCCATCCCAAGAGAATGCTGCTTATCTACCAGATATAATTGAACATGATTTTTGGCTGGGACTGGGTTTGAACCTGCCATCTCCGGTATATGGGGCCGGCACCCTACTCCTTTGAGCCACAGGTGCCACCCATGATTTGAATTCTTTACATAAGAAATTTTGACCATAGTTATGGGCATAAGGAGCCACTGCACAACTGCATCCAGAAACCTGTATGTTCTCTGAGGTAGCTGGGTACCACAGATTGGTGGTGGAACAACCCAGCAGTATTTCTAGGTTGTGTTCAGTGTGACTGTGAAATACTATGGAAAAGCATCTCATGTTGCTGCTTATCTCTGGGAGGGAGTAAATGTGTTAGATGCTGCCATCCTGGCCTACAGCAATCTATCCATGTTAAGACAGCAGATGAAACCCACCTGAAGAGTTCATGGTGTAATAAAAAATGGTGGTACAAAACCCAATATCATTCCCTCTTATTTTGAATTAATCTATTACTTCCATGCCCCCTCAATGAAAGAGCTTCAAGTTTTGAACAAAAAGGCAGAAGATTGCTTCAGAGCTGCAGCTTTGGCCACAGGGTGCACAGTGGAAATTAAAGGTGGAGCATATGATTATTATAATGTCCTTCCCAATAAGAGCCTGTGGAAAGCTTATATGGAAAATGGAGAAAAGCTGGGAATATAATTCATTTCAGAAGATACAATGTTGAGTGGCCCTTCAGGATCTACTGATTTTGGAAATGTGACTTTGTGTTTCCTGGAATTCATCCGTATTTTTACATTGGGTCTAAAGCCTTGAATCATACTGAGCAATACACTGAGGCTGCAGGATCTCAAAAAGCTCAGTTCTACACTTTGCATACAGCCAAAGCTCTTGCAATGACTACACTGGATGTTATTTTTAAACCAGAGTTGCTGGAAAAAATCAGGGAGGACTTTAAATTGAAACTTCAAAAACAATTTTTAAATACAGTAGAATAAAAGGAGGATATAGTAGCCACTTATGAATCATTAAGAAGATGCAATGATTTTTTTAATTTTTTTAAATGAAGGAGAGGACATGCTTGGCTTTCTGTCCTAAAGGAGTCAAATTTTTACTACCTGATAAGTAAGGACAGGATGTAAAGGAAACATATTACCTCATATCTAAAGTGAAATTTTTTACAAATCTATGCTTGATAGAATTATGATATTTCTGAAGCTGGTTTGTCGTGCCATTTCTTAAATAAGCTGAATGATACACAGTTTATGAATGCTAATACTTTACAAATTTATATGTTGTATCTATTTTTAAGTCCAAGAGATTTTAGACCTTCTATTCAGAATTGACATCCATTATCCTGCAATCAATCCCATGGCTAGGCATCCACCCAGAAAAAAAAAAAAAAAACGATCATTTTACGATAAGAATATTTGCACTAGAATGTTTGTCACAGCTCAGTTCACAATCACCAAGATATAGAAACCACCTAAGTGCCTATCAACTCATGAATGGATAAACAAACTATGGTATATGTCTACCATAGAATACTATTCAGTCATAAATAAAGAGATTTTACATCTTTTGTATTTACCTGAAGGATTTGGGGAACATCCTCCTAAGTAAAGTATCTTAAGAATGGAAAATCAAGTATCTAATACTCAATACTAACATGAAACCAGTAGATGAACAACTACACATCCACATGAGAGAAAAACCACAATCAAGTGGTGGGGGGAGGGATCAGTGTGCTCTCACCTAACAGCCACAGTGTAGGGGTACAGGGCACACCTCTTGGGTGAAGAGCTCAACTACAACTTGGATTTTACCTAATGAAGACAAACAATGTAACCTAATCATTTGTACCCTTATATCAATCTGAAAACAAAACAAAAATCTTATATTCACAATTGACATCCATGAGAGTATTTTATGGTTTAGGGTGGTAAACTTGTTCTGTAAACTGCTATATATATATATATATGGTGTATTATTCCTCTGCTAGGTTATATATTTGAAGCCAGAATCTTTTTAATATGCATGCATATGGGTATTTTTAAATTCTTACAATACCTAGCATAGTAGCTTACCTGTGAATATTCAGTACTTTGAATACATAAATATTGCTTTCTTGCTTGGAATCATCAAAGTTTAAAATAGCTTTGTGCCAATACTGTACTGTTTTAATCACTATGGCCTTGTAGTATAGCCAAAAGTCAGGTAGGGTGATACCTCCAGCTTTGTTTTTATTACTAAGAACTGCCTTGGTTTCTTCTGGTTCCATAAAAAATGAAGGATTATTTTTTCCAAATTTTGAAAGTATGATGATGGTATTTTAATGGCAATTGCATTGAATCTGTAGATTGCTTTGGGTAGTATAGACATTTTCACAAAAATAGAAACATTGACATTTGGAACCAAATAGAAAACAGTGAGATGAAACTAACATCTTATAGCCACCTGATTGATCTTTGATAAACCAAACAAGAACATATGTTGGGGAAAAGAATCCCTATTCAATAAATGGTGTTGGGAGAACTGGATAACCACATGTGAAAGACCTGCACCTCTCACCACTTACAAAAATTGATTAAAGATGGGTAAAAGATTTAAATCTAAGGCCATGAAACAATAAAAATCCTCAAAGAAAGTATAGGGAAAACACTTGACGATATCTGCCTGGGGAAAGATTTAATGAAGAAGACTTTGTGGCAATTGCAACAAAAACAAAAATTAACAAATGGGACTTAATTAAACTGAAAAGCTTCTGTATAGCTAAGGAAACAACAACCAAAGCAAACAGACAGCCTTCAGAATGGGAAAAGATATTTGCATATTATGAATTGGACAAAAGCTTGATAACTTTAGAGAACTCAAATTAATCAACAGAAAAAGACCCCAAAATCTCATATATTACTAGGCAAGAGAGATGAATAGAATCTTCTCTAAAGAAGACAAATGATTAACAAACATATGAAAAAATGCTCATCATCCCTAATTATCAGAAAAATGCAAATCAAAACTATTCTGAGATAACACCTAACCCCAGTGAAAATGGCCCACATCACAAAGTCTCAAAGCTGCAGATGCTGGTGTGGATGTAGAGAGAAGGGAACACTTTAACATTGCTGGTAGGATTGCAAACTAATACACAATCTTTTTGGAAGGAAACATGGAGAATCCTCAAAGAACTCAAGTTAGACCTCCCATTTGATCCTGCAATCCCACTACTCAGCATCTACCCAAAGGAAAAAAAAAAATCCTTTTACCACAGGGACACTTGCACTAGACCATTTACTGCAGCTCAATTTACAGTTGCCAAAATGTGGAAATAACCTAAATGCCCACCAATCCAGGAATGGTTCAACAAGCTATAGTATAAGTATACCATGGAATACTATTCGGCCCCTAAAAAGATGGAGACTTTAAATCTTTTGTATTAACTTGAATGGTGGTGGAATACATTCTCAGTAAAGCATCACAAGAATGGAGAAGCAAGAATTCAACATACTCTATTCTAATATGAAGGCAGTAGATGAGCTAATACAAGGGGTGGAGGGCTAGGAGAATGAGCAAGTGGGAAGAGAAGAGAGAGGGGAATGGGGTCATGGTGTGTGACACACCTCTTGGGGGCAGGACACAATTGCAAGAGCTACTTTACCTAACAAATGCAATCATTGTAACCTAATTCTTTGTACTCTCAATGAATTCCAAATAATAAAAATAAATGAAATTTAAAAATTAAAAAAGATTTTTTTTAAAGAATTGGATTTGAGTTTCAGCACTGCCCCTACTGTGTGCTACAGTGTTGACATTTGGATACCATCCCCTAAACCTTACACTGAAATCTGAACCCTAGTGTTGAAGGTGAGGCTTAACTGGAGGTGTTTTGGTCAGGGGAGCAAATCCCTCAGGAATGGCTAGGTGGTAATGAGTGAGTTCTCCCTCTGGGAGTTCCCACAAGAACTAATAGAGCCTGACACCTCCCTCTTCTCTCTCTCTTGCTTCCACTCTCACTATGTGACACTCAGCACACACCAGCTTCCCTTCACCTTCCACCATGAGAGGAAGTCAACTGCTAACCTTGCCAGAAGAAAAAGCTACAGCATATGTGCAGAACTATAAGCCAAATCAACCTCTTTTCTTTATAAATTACCCAGCCTTGTGTATTCCTTTATAGCAACATAAAAATGGACTAAGACACTGTGAGATCTTGGGCAAGTTACCACTCTGTTTCTTCACCTTAAAAAAGGAATAAAGGTATCTGCCTTTCAGGATTGCTGTAAGGATTAGAGAAGTACATGTTAAGTGTCTAACATATATTAAAGGCTCAAAAAAATAAGGTGTTGTTTTTTGTCCCTTGGAAGGACAAGTT
>NW_003852409.1:9897146-9899021 GCF_000181295.1 Otolemur garnettii | reverse complement strand
AAAAATGGTAACTCCTGAGTTTCGGGATGCTCTTTTGTCAAGAATACAGAAAAGGCTGTGCTGGTATACACACTGGTTCAGTAAGGTGAGTTTGGGCCCACTGCAGTCTATATCTCTTTAGACCAAGTAATTGTAAATCCTTTGGGAAATTGAGGAATCTCAGCAGCATGTTGGTTCATATCCTGTCTCCCGGATCCTCTTTGTTCTTTTGCAGCCATTAGGGGAGCTGATCACAATCCTGAAACAAACAGTCCATAATTGGAACTGTTGAAAGAAATCCATAATTGGAAATGCCGAAATCCCTGAAGATCAAAAATCCCAAAATCATAATTCTGAAAACCATTTTTAATTATTTAAATATATATTTATTTACATTTTTAAAGTGATTTATTTACAAAGCATATAAAAGCATGACAGGACACTTCACAGAACACTTTGCACCATAAATAGGCAATAATAACATATATATTTTTGCAAGCATAATCACTCAGATATATTAATGACAGTTATTTAGGTATAACAGTTATGAGTCAATGAATCCTACTCATAAAGAAATAGGTCAAAAAGAAAAACATATAAATGCATATCATGTTGGTTGGTAATTGTGTGTACTGAGCTTTATAACTGTGGTCATCTAAAATATTGTGATGGACAACCTAAGTCTTTTGACAAAATTGATCAAAAGCCACAATGGGTCACCACTACATAGTGCAGTTGCCCAAAGAGTACCCAAGAAGGTTCATCTTTCACAAATGCAGATGCACAAAAAAGACATCTCTTCATTTATTGAGGAAGTTTAAACATTTCTACATACACGCGCGATTCTCACACATAAAGTCAATGTTGTGATAATGTACTTTAATGAAGTCAAATTTGCAAAAAATGCATAAAATGAATAAGAACTCTCTAAAAGGCTCTACGCAGTTTATCTTTCCAGTATTGGAAATGAATGTAAAGATGACATACATACCACATAGCAAGTTGTAAAAAATAACATTGACAGTTTGAAATAGTGGGGAAAAACTAAAAAAAGAAAAAGAGAAGAAGAAAAAAACTAAAATAATTCAACATATGAAAAAGTGGTACAGGGATAGATTATGGACAATTGCAAGGAGATAGTCCATAAAAGCTGGCTGAGTTTCATGATCATTAACTATATTTTGCAGTCTTGCATCATTGCTGCTTTTTTTTTTTTCTTTTTGGATATGGCTCTCCTCAAAGAATACATTCACATTCATGGTACTGCTCTTTTTGAAATTATTCTGTGATTCAATATACACTGACATGAGCATTCCCTATTAAAATTTTCTATCTTCTATGCCATGTTTCTATGCTGTTTGGGGTACATGGAAATCCATTCCACATGCACTTATGTACAGAACACAAATTTTGCAGAAACAATACTGGTGATCAAACAGCAATACCATTGCATGTCTTCTCATCCTACCATGCACGTAATTATTTTTTAACTAGTCAGTAGTTCCACTGGCTTCTTTAGGAAATGATGATTTAATTTATTAAAAGCTTTTGGAATATCATCAGCTGGAAGGAATGCCAATGAAAGCAAATGATGGATTTTTAAACTGATGTTTTCATTGTTGCCATCTTGCCATGTCCAATCCACTCATATGAATGTTCTACTAAATGCAAATAAAGATAATAAGGTAATAGTTCCATCTAGCATGACACAATGAACATGATGCAGTTTTCCCTGCATACAACTGAAAATGCCCTAATCCTTTATGTATAATTTGCATCTGGGATTTTTGGAATTTTTATATTTTAGGCATTTTGATCTTTTGGGACTTTTTGACATTCAAATTTATAGCATTTGGGAATGTGTCTTTCAGGATTATGATGCAAACACAGCAACTA
>NW_003852409.1:9889188-9893623 GCF_000181295.1 Otolemur garnettii | reverse complement strand
TACTTCACAATCAGAAGATCTGCACAGAATTTGTATATATTCTAATGTCCACAGCTACAACCAGAATGCTGGCTTCTCTACTAAGTCTATAATAAAAATAACATGGATCCAAAAAGCATAGAGATTGAGAGTAGGAAACTCCAGAAGTGAAAAAAGAAATGCCATCTCACTGCTGAGGATAGCCAGGGGAACCTCACAGGAGTTCACTATTAAAGTTCAACTCTTCCTCCTTGAGAATAAGAATGAAACAAATAGAAATGGGTTGGTTACAGAGCTGGAGAAAACCAGGATGCAGACCTTGCTGTAGCACAATGGGAATTAGTCAGAAGAAGGACAAGGGGAAGGAAGAGGATTCTGTTGACTGAGAGAAGCACCAGAATTATCCCAGCTATTCTGAGATAGCTTTGGACTTTTTGAGAAGTCCAAACTTTTCATGCAGCTATACCCTTTGGGGTCTATCAAAAAGTCCAAAATGGACTATTGGGACATTAGTTAGTCAAAGAATGATGCTCAGGTTTCTTTCATATCTTCAATTTCATATTAGAACTATAAAACTACCTTGAGTTAAAGTTCTAGGTAATAATACCAATACAACTCAACAGCTTCCATGTGGCTATGGGCTTTGAAAGCTACAGTAAGCAACCCAGCTTCTTAGCAATTTAAATTCAAAACAACTCAAAGCCAATTGCTAAGGACAGCATAAGAAAGGAGGCTCATTTGTGTAAAGTAGCTCCTAATATCTCTCCCTCTCGCACTTTTTCCCTTTTTGCCACTACACCATTTTGCCATTTCTATAATAGTCCTAGATCCCATAATAAATGGCTTTTATTTTGGTTGTGCAAAAACTAAAACCCACTTGAGCTAGCCCAAGCAAAATGGGGATTAACAAAGAAAGCACTAGGCAAAATTATAGACCTCCAAGGATAAGAAAACAAAGTACAATGTTTTGATTTTGGCATAAAAGAGTGAATGTCTAACAACATATCTTCCAATAAGTAACAATGGCTGGAAGAAAAATACAAACACTTGAGGACTCCAGGAACTGAAAAATGTAGGCATATATTAGAAGGCAATCAAATTTGTATTAATAACAAGAAATTAGCACAGAATAAATTCCAGTTTTTGTAAGTATGCTCTGAAAGCAACCATAATTGTGGTCAAGGTAACACACCTGAAACTCTAAGAAAACATCTGCTACTTTTCTGGCTAGAGGAACAAGGGAGTAAATCCCAAGGAAACTGGACAACCAGTGAGGGGAAAAGAAAGCCAGGAAATAAGAATACCAAATTCTGTACTTATATTCAACTCAAGTGTCTGACTGATCCTTGAACTGTGTTTGAATGAGTCAAATGGAAAGCATCTAGCAGTTAAGGCTAACTGAACTAAATTCAGTCCTGAACTTTCATTTGCCAAAGACTTTATGGCTTTTAGTTTAAGTCAAACTAAATTAGTTGCCTGCCAAAACAAAACATCAACACTCTTTAGAGTACTATAACAAAATGCAGATTCTCAACTATATAAAATTCACATTATCCAGAATATAATATAACATTACTCAACATAAAAAGTGCTAGAAAAATGTGACTCAGTAACAAGGGAAAATGCAAACAAAAGAAGCCAAAATCAAAATGCTTCATATGTTGGAATTATCAGGAAAATATAAAATAGCCATTGTAAATATATCAATGATGTCATGGAAAATATACCCATAATGAATGAAAAGATAAGAAACCTCAGCAGAGAAAAAGAATATATAAAAAAGAAAAAAATGAAAATTTTTGTAATGAAAAATAAAACATCTATAATTAAAAATTTAATGAGAGGAAGAAATTAGTGAATTTGAAGATAAATCAACAGAAATCATTCATTTCAAATAAGAGAGATTTTTTAAAAGATTAAAAAGAATGAACAGAACCCTGGGGACCTGTAAAATTCACCAAAAAAGACAATAGGGTAAGAAAAATTTCAAAAAAACACTCAAATTTTTCTAAAATGTAAATATTCAGATATAAAAAGCCCAAGAAAATCTCAAAGCAAATTTAAAAAATCCTTGCCTGTGCAACATTATAGTCAAACTTCTGATACACAAAGATAAAGAGAAAAAAATGAAAGGAGCCAGAGAATAACATTGCATTACATATAGAAAAAAGATGACAGAAATTTTCATAGACTTTCACCTAAAACAATGGAGGCTAGAAGACAACAGAATATCTTTAAAGTGTTAAAAGAAAATAATTGCGGTTCCAGAATTCTAAATCCAGCAAAATGTCCATCGAAAAGGAAGTTAAATAAAAATACTTTTAGGTAATGAAAAATTCTGGGAATTTCTCTTTATCATAACTGCACTAAAAGTACTTGAGATTGAAGAAAATGATACCAGAGAAAATCTTGGAATTCCAAGAATGAATAGAAACTATGATATAAAAATGGTAAATATATAGAAAAATATAACTCACTCTTTTCTTTTAATTTCTTTAAAATGTAAATGGGTTGGGTGTGGAGGCTCACATCTATAATCTTAGGACTCTGGGAGGTCAAGATGGGAGGATCACTGGAGCTCAGGAGTTTGAGGCCAGCTTAAGCCAGAGTAAGACCCCCATCTCTACTAAAAATAGAAAGAAAAAAAAAGTCAGCATGGTGGCATGTGCCTTACCCCAGAGACTAAGGAGACTGAGGGAGTAAGCTTGCTCAAGCCCAGGACTAGGCTGGGAAATAGAGCAAGACTCTGCCTCAAAAAGAAATAAAATAAAGAAAATATAAATTATTCTCATGGAAAAAAGTAAGCATAACATTGTCTTGTGGGATTTATAATGTACTTCGATGTGATTTATGTGACAACTATAATTTACAGGGTGGTAGGATGGAAAGTAAATGGACATATGCATCATAATATTTCTTCTTTTTACTAATATAGCATGATGTAAACTGAAAAGTTAAGAAGGGGTAGAGCAAACCCTTTTCTGAAATGCACAGTAGAACTCCAAACAAATAAATGTTCTAAAATGGAAATTGAGATATTGAAATAACCTAAAAGAAGGTAGAATAAGGGTGAGATGAAAAAGCGAGGTTAAAAATATATCAAGGATAAAATGGAACCCAAATTAACCATGTTAATAATTACATTAAAGGTTAATGGGTTTAACACTCTAATTAAAAGGCATGTATCATCAGAAAGAATTAAAAGAAGAATCAAGACCCAACTAAATACTATTTACAAGAGACATATGTTTTTTGTTTTTGGAGACAGAGTCTCACTATGTTGCCCTTGGTAGAGTGCTGTGATGTCACAGCTCACAGCAACCTCAAACTCTTGGGCTTAAGTGATTCTCTTGCCTCTGCCTCCCAAGTAGGGAGGACTACAGGCACTTGCCACAACACCCAGGTATTTTTTTTTGTTCTTGTAATTGTCATTATTATTTAACAGACTCAGGCCAGGTTCGAACCTTCCAGCCCCACTGTATGTGGCCTCTGTCCTAACCACTGAGCTACAGGCCCAAGCCTACAAGAGACATAAATGTGAACAAAAAAAGGTTAAAATTGGTGTGGCACCTGTTGCTCAGTGGTTAGGGCACCAGCCACATTCACCCGGGCTGGCAGCTTTGAACCCACCAAGGCCTGCTAAACAACAACGATGACCACTACCACAAAAAATAGCCAGGCATTGTGGCAGGTGCCTATAGTCCCAGCTACCTGGGAGGTTAAGGCAAGAAGATCACTTGAACCAAAGAGTTTGAGGTTACTGTGAGCTAAGACACCACAACACTCTATCCAGGGTAACAAAGTGAGACTCTGTCTCAAAAAAAAAGGGTTAAAAGTATATAAAAAGAAAAAGATTTATCATGTAATGAGTAGCCATAATAATACTGTAATGGTTGTGATAATATTAAATAAAATAGATCTCAATTGTATTACCAAAAATAGTAAAAAAATATTTCATGAAAATAAAAGGATTAATTCATCAGAAGACATAACAATTGCAAATGTGCTTAATAACAAAGTCTTAAAATAAAAAAATTAAAATTGAGAAATTTAAAAGGATAAATAGGTAATTCCACAGAGTGACAGAATTTAACACCTCTTTTTCAGAAAATTATAGAAAAACTAGTCAAAGACAAGTAAATATTTAGAACAGAATAACTAGACATATCACTCATTTTTGCCTAATTTGTATTCATGGAACTTTATACCCAACAATGCCTTAGTATACATTATTTTCAAATATACTGGTAAATTCACCAAGTTAGATGATATATTAGTCCACAATGTAAGTTTTCATAGATTTTAAAAGATTATTAGTGTGTTCTTTGACCACTAAAAGATTGTTAGATATCAATAACAATACTATAGGTACAATAATGACAAATTGGATAACAAACTTCTCAATAATCTATGAGTCAAGTAAGAATCATAGAAGGATTTAAAAATATTTGAAACC
>NW_003852409.1:9864603-9871761 GCF_000181295.1 Otolemur garnettii | reverse complement strand
TTTTTTTTTTAAAGGAAAAACATGGCAACTATGGTGGTTAATTTTGTCAACTTGACTTGGCTAAAGGATACCCAGATGGCTGGATGTGGCTGTGAGGGAATTTCCAGGAGAGATTTGCATATGAATCAATAGACTGAGCAAAGAAGATCCACCCTCACTGATTCAGGCAGACATTGTTTAATCTATTGAGGTCTCAGGTACAAAAAAGTGAAAAAAGGGGGAATTTTCTCTCTCTCTTTTTGAGCTGGGACATCTATCTTCCAATACTCTTGGACATTGGAGCTCCAGGATCTTGGACCTTTGAATTCAGACTAAATTACACTATTGACTTTTCTGGTTCTCCAGCTTGTGGATACCAGATGATGGACATTTCAGCATTCACAAACATGTGAGCCAATTCCCACAATAATATGTAAATACAATAATTATACATATTTATGTATGTAAATAAATAATGATGAATAATGTCACAGTTACTAAAACAATGATCTAATCATGGAAATCAAGAAGATATTGTCTGACAAGAAAAGGACTTATAAAGATTGTGACCCAGGAGGACTTCTTCAGAAAAACTACCTGAAGATAGTTTCTAAGTGATGAAGAGTTAAGTCAAAGTAAATCAATAATGAGACTTTTATAGTATTAAAAAGTAAAAACAGGCTTTACGTTAAATCAGTAAATAGAGAACTCAGGATAAGTAAGTATTGTAAATGTGGCTAGAAAATAAAAAAAAATTGAAAGAAAAATAAATACAAAAGTAAAAATATAGTATAATAATATAGTTGTAAATCATAAATTGTGTTATTAAAGCCAAGAAGTAGATATGGGAAAAATAAGAGTAGCAAAAACATACCCATTTTATTATCTTATATATGAAATACATGTATTTAGAAGATACTATATTACCATATCACTGATTTATAGAACAAATATAGATAGAAATACGATTATTAAGAACATAAAGAAATCAAAGCCCATATAGCAAATAACTGGAATTCAGGAAAATATATAAAGAAAAACATAAAGATAATTATTAGCAAAATATATCTATATACGTCTATACAGAGAGACATCCATATTTTAAAAATTCTTAACACTAGGTAGGAAACAAAATTTATGTTCTTAAAAACATTCATGAAAATGTTAATGAGCAATTAACCAAAAATTTTGGGCAAAAAGAGAGGGAAAAACAAAACAAAAGAGCAGGAATGACTATATTAATATCAAAAATGAGAATTTGAAGTTAAAAATATGCAATGGAACAGAAATGCCATTTAATACTGATAATGGTTACAATGAATGCTGAAGAACAATCATGATTAAGTAAGTGGTAAATAATATGACATCAAAATATTAAAAACAAAACTTATAAATATATGAGAAATAGAGATTCAATGTTTTAAAGTTTTAAAGGTAATTAATAAAGGCATTTAAAAGACTCATTTTACTACTATAAATTAGGAAAGGGAAAAATACATAGGGTAAAGGTATTAATTCTCACCTTCCATAATGAAGAGCCAATTAAAATTACCTACAATTGATAAATCATGCAATCATAGCATAAGCACACCATAAGGAAGGGTGGATACAATGTCCAAAAAATCTAAAAACTAAAAGGTAATAGGTAGAGTATGAATAAAGTTAGGTTGAGCAGTGATTCTTGCTTTTCAAATAAATTCCTCTGTGCTATTTGATTTATTTCTGTTTGTAGAATTTCCTTGAATTTTTAAATAAAAAATTCATGCAAAAAAGCTTAATCATGAACATTCACATGAATATCCAAATTTACCTATTATACAACTCAAATTTTTTACTACAGCACAATGAAACTGAAACTTAATGAAATATTTATGTAAATATAGAAAACAACCATTCTGAAATCTTAAAATTTTGTCTTAAGTAAGTAATGATGGAAAATCCAAATTATAATTACAATATAATTAGAAAATAGGGACCGTGTACATATTACATAATGAAATTTATGCAGTGCAGCCAAATCTATCAACAGAGCCAAATTCACAGCCTTAAAAATGAGTATTAATCAAGAAACAGTGAAAATAAAGCAACTAAGCAGTTAGCAAAGGATATTAGAAATCAGGAACAGTAAAGCAAATCTAAGAATAGCAGAAGAAAGATAAGCAAAAGTTAATGAACTTGAAAACAAATATAAACATTTAAAATGTGGTGGGGGAGGGGAGGAAGGAAGATGGCTGACTAGAGTTTGCTTTCACCAGAGACTCTTGCCCAGAGGGAGAGATACTGGACAGAAGTAGAAACAGTGAAGCCAAAGATGGGGAGCTGAGCTAAAAATGAAAATAGACAAGTATACATCATTTCTACCCAGGCAAGCTGGGACTCCAAGAAAGAGGATCCAAGAAAACAATTCCAGGTACAAAGCCCATCGTCAAGAGGATGAAGGACCCCTCTCCCAAGCAGGAGGCTCACGGTGGGCTCTCTGCAAGCCTGCAGGGAACAGAAGACCTCTTATTTTATCCCATGGAGAGAGCTGCTAAACAAAAGGCCTCCTTCTCTAGGGAGGTCCTAACTTGTGAGCCTCAGCATCATCCTGCCTGGCATAAAATTGAACAAATATTTTCCCTACAATTCTGAACTCCCAGTCCACCCTCCCCCATCACTTGGCAGTCTAAAGGTCTGCCCCCTGCAGAGCCTAGAATGCTTGGCAATTCCCTGAGAGGCCTGGACATTGTGTGAGTCACTGGATAGTAGAAATGCCTGTAGATTTCTACTATTGGGATGCTGGAGACTCTTTGAACTCTCCCTGTTTAAGCATTGATTGGATTGTACTGCCAGGGACAATCTGATTAGAATTCTCAACTTGGGCGGTACACCCAGGACCCTCCGAGGTTGAGTGGTGGTAGTTTTGTATTGGGAAAGGACTGATTCTCCTCCTCCAGCTGTTGCTGGTGGGGAGTGGGGTGCTACCATTGCTTTTATCCCTCCCTAGCTGAGATTTCAGCCTAATACCATGACTCATTAGGATTGGATAGAAACTGGCTGACTTTAAGACAGAGCCAGCTTGTGCTACCTCACCACACAGGTCCTCAAAGTCTCAGGCTGTAGCTCTGAAAGGGATTTTGTAAGGCTGTAGGGAAAAGCTATATTCACAAGCCCTCACTCATTGGTAAAGGGCTGATTAACTCCACTTCCTGGGGCCCCCAATCCAATCTCACCTTACCAGTTTTAATTGCCAAATTGCAGAAAATATTCATGGGGCAGAACCAGCAGAACTGGAACATGAATAATCAGAGTAGATCAACTTTCCCAAGGAATGACAAAGGAGATACAACAGAAGATGCCATTCATAGACAAATGGCTGAATTGCCAAAAATAGAATTCAGAATATGGATAGCAAATAAGATGAATAGAATGGGGGGAAAGATGGAAATAGAAATCCAAACAGTAGTTCACAAGTTGTCTCAAGAAATTAATGGAGATCAAAAGCAGTAAACTGCACCTATCTTTACCATTGCTGGCTTTATCTCTCCCAGGTCCTGCTGAAAAAATGTCAGACTCAAATCATGGTAGCAGCCAGAAGAATTTCTCTGAGGAGGAAATAGACAATGAAGAAAATGTGATTTTGACATTGGTTCCAGTTAGAGATGATTCAAATAATGAACAAATGGAACCAACTGTTCCTTCAACTTCTGATGTCAAACTGAACAATCCCCAGAAACACAATAAAGTTCATCTACCTCCAACAAATAAACAATCAAAAGCCATTTGAAAAGCTAGATGTGAAAAAACTGATCGTCTCTTGCCAACCATTTTGCCTCCTATTAATGATGTGTGTTGAGACACTTTGAGGAAGTGGTGCCAGCCACTCAAGTTGAGTACTGACGGTAAGAAAACAGAAGTTTTTCTGAGGCATCAGGAGCATGCCTTTTCTGAACAGAAATGTGAAATTCCTGAAACACCAAAGGAGGCCAGATTACATTCATGTTCAAGGAAACTTAAGGCAGAGACCAAGTGAGCAAGACCTCAGAAAGGTCCAAGATGAGTGTGAAAACAGAAGAGCTCAATAGAGTGGAAGTAATAACATGAGCTCAGGAATCTGCATTGGCATCATGGGCAAGGATTGCTGCAAAATCTGGTCAGCCTAAGACTGTGAATTCATGGTCCATTCCTGCTTCTACTGAAGCCTTTTTGACAACAGCTTCTGGCCTTAGGTGGTGTGTGATCCATGGCAAGCCTCTCCCCGCAGACACAGAGGGTTGGGTCTACCTACAGTTTCATGCAGGTCAGGCCTGGGTGCCTTCCACTCCCAGGAGGATGATTTCCCTCTTCCTGTTACCAGCCTACCTTTTCCCATCTCCAGGCCTAGAAGATAATATGTCATGTCCTGACTGTGCTAAGAGAAATAAGAAGATAATGAAAAGATTAATGATAGCAAAGAGGAAGAAGTGATCTACTTCAAACATAAAGTAGGAGACCAGAATATGCCACCTCAAAGTATTAGAGAATGATAGATATGTGAATGATAGATAATTCAGAATGTGTAAGCTGATTTGAGGAAATGGAAGAAGAGATCATTGGAAGGAACCTTTATGATCTACAAAGCAGAATCAAGTAATTAGGACTCCACTGTAAAGATCGTTGACTGGATGACAGCCCTGTCTAAGGAGACCATTTGGCAGGCTTGGAAAGCCACTAAAATGAAGTCATTGCAATCAGGAAAAAAAAATTAATGAATTATGAATTAATGAATTTAAAGACAAAGTCAACAATGATATGGACATAATGAGAAAAGATATAACAGAGCTCAAGGAAGTGAAAAGTTATTGAAGGGGCTTTGAAATACAATAGAATCCCTCAGTAATAGAGTTGAGCTGGAAGAAGAAAGGATATCATAAATTGAAGACAAGACTTTAGAATGATCCCAAGCATTCAGAGGCAAAAATGGAAAACTAAAACAAAACATTCCCTGAGAGAGTTGTGGGATCATTCCAAATGATCAAACATCCAACTTATAGGAATTCCTGAAGGAGAAAAAGATGGTCACAAAGGCAAAGATGCTCTCCTCCAAGATATTATGGAGGAGAATTTCCCAAGCATTGCAAGAGATACAGAAATTCAGATAGGAGATAGTTTCAGAACCCCAGCAAGACTCAATCCAAATAAAACATCTCCTAGACACATTGTAATTGACTTTGCCAAAGTTAATATGAAGGAAAAAATCCTGCAAGCAGCCAGATGAAAGAAAAGCATTACCTACAAAAGGAGAAATACTAGAATGACCACAGATATTTCACCCAAATCTTATCAAGCCAGAAGAGGATGGTCATCAAACTTCAATCTTCTAAAACAAAACAACTTTCAGCCCAGGATCCTGTATCCAGCTAAAATGAATTTCATTTGTGATGGAAAAATCAAATACTTTATCAACATACACATGTTGAAAAAATCTGCCACAACTAAACCAGCTCCCCACGAATACTCACACCCATTTTCCATAATGACCAGCATAATAGTCTACCACCAAAGTAAACTCACCCAGAATTTATCAAACCTAACTTCCACAATGGTGAAAGAATTAAAAATATGCTCTAGACCAGGGGTCCTCAAACTTTTTAAACAAGGGGCCTAATTTACTGTCCCTCAGATCATTGGAGGGCCAGACTGTGGGCCCCGGGACAAGCCAGCTGCTAAGCAGGACAGGCAGTGATGGCAAAAACACCCAGTGGGCCGGATAAATGTCCTAGGTGGGCCACATGTGGCCCACAGGCCATAGTTTGAGGACACCTGCTCTAGACCAGTGGTCTCAACCTTCCTAATGCTGTGACCCTTTAATACAGTTCCTCATGTTGTGGTGACCCCCAATCATAAAATTATTTTCATTGCTACTTCATAGCTATAATTATCCTTATGAATTTTAATGTAAATATCTGATATTAGGTGACCCCTATGAAAGAGTCATTCAACCCCCAAAGGGGTCGTGACCCACAGGTTGAGAACCACTGCTCTAGACCTTTGAAAAACATGGCAGCCAAAACACTACTATACCTATCAATTCTCTCAATTAATGTGAATGGCTCAAATTGCCCTCTAAAGAGGCACAGGTTGGTTAACTGGATACAAAAACTCAGGCCATCTCTGTTACCAACAAGAGACTCATCTTACCTCAAAGGATAAAAGACTCAGGGTAAAGGGATGGACATCTATTATATAGGCAAATGGAAATCAGAAAAAAGCAGGGGTTGCAATTTTATTTGCAGATACAATAGGGTTTAAACCAACAAAGACAAGGAAAAACAAGGATGAATATTACATATTTGTCAAGGGAAATATTCAACATGACGAGATTTTAATAATTAACATTCATGCACCCTACCTAAATGCTCCTCAATTTATAAAGCAAACCCTAATGGATATGAACAATTTGATATCTTTCTGTGCTATTATAGTTGAAGATTTTAACACCCCTTAGTCAGTTCTGGATAGATCCTCCAAGAAGAAACTAAATAAAGAACGAATGGACTTAAACTTGACCCTAGAACAAATAGACTTAACAGACATCTACAGAACATTTCATCCTAATAAAACTGAATACACATTCTTCTTATCAGCCCATGGATCATCTTCTAAAATTAATCATATCTTAGGACACAAGTCTAACCTCAAAAAATTTAAAGAAGTAGAAATTATTCCTTTTATCTTCTCAGACAATCACAGAAGAGAAGTTAAACTCAACAGCAACAGAAATCTTCATACTCAAAGTCATGGAGACTAAATAACCTTAGACTGAATGATAGCTGAGTCAAAGATGAGAATAAGAAGGAAATCATCAAATTTTTGGAACGAAATGATAATGAAGACACAAATTATCAAAGCCTATGCGATATTGCAAAGGCAGTCCTAAGAGAAATTTATAGCATTAGAAACCTTTCTTCATCAAGAAAATAGAAAGAGAAAAAGTCAACAACTTAATGGGTCATCTCAAACAACTGGAAAAGGAAGAAAAATCCAATCCAAACTCAACAGAAGAAAAGAAATAACCGGCTCGGCGTCTGTGGCTCAAGTGGCTAAGGCACCAGCCACATACACCTAAGGTGGCGGGTTCGAATCCAGCCCAGGCCCGCCAAACAACAATCATGACTGCAACTGAAAAAAAATAGCCAGGCGTTGTGGCGGGTGCCTGTG
>NW_003852409.1:9850927-9864431 GCF_000181295.1 Otolemur garnettii | reverse complement strand
AAGATCAATGAAACAAAAAGTTGGTTCTTTAAAAAGATTAATAAAATTGATAAACCTTTGGCTAGCCTAACCAGAAACACAAAAGCAAAATCTCTAATAATGTCAATCAGAAATGATAAAGGAGAAATAACAATAGATACCACAGAAATTCAAAACATCCTCAGTGCTTACTATGAAAAACTTTATTCTCCCAAAATATGAAAATCTGGAGGAGATAGACCAATACCTGGAAGCATGCCACCTTGCTAGACCAGAAAAAATTAGAAATTTTGAATAGACCTATATCAAGACTGAAATAGCATCAACTATACAAAATCTCCCCAAAAAGAAAAGTCCAGGAGACTAAATGGAACAAATGGCTTCACATCAAAATTCTACCAAACCTTCAAAGATGAACTAGTACCTATATTACATAATCTTCTCCAAAACATAAAAAAGAAGGAATCCTCTCCAATGCATTCTATGAAGCAAATATCACCTTGATCCCAAAACCAGGAAAGAACCCAACAAAGAAAAAAAACTATAGACCAATATCATTAATGAATATCAATGCAAAAATATTTTAAATGATCCTAGCAAACAATTCAACTACACATCAAAAAAATTATACACCACAATCAAGTTGGTTTTAACCCAGGGTTATAAAGTTGGGGCAACATACATAAATCTATAAACATAATATGCCACATAAATAAAACAAAAAAAACAAGACCATATGATTCTATCAATTGATACAGAAAAAGCTTTTGATAATATCCAGCATCCTTTCATGATTAGACTACTTAAGAAAATAAACTTAGATGGGACATTTCCTAAACTGATAGAGACCATTTATAGCAAACCTACAGCCAATATCATATTGAATGGAGTAAAATTGAAAACATTTCCATTCAGATAAGGAACTAGGCAAGGATGCCCATTGTCTCCACTGCTATTCAACATAGTAATGGGATTCTTAGCCATCACAACCAGGCAAGAGAAGGTAATCAAGGGTATCCAAATAGTCAGAGAGTCTAGGAAGGTGTCTCAGGCTGCCTGAGTGGTGACCTAGCAGGCCAGGATCCTCTCCCTCTGATAGAAGAGAAATCCCAGGTGCTGCCATCCAAAATCACTAGCTGTGTTCTTCATTAGCCAGACTTGGCCACTACAGGGGGTTTCAGCCTCTTTCCTTTCTTGCTCCTCCCTTGGGAGAGGGATAGCAGCAGGGATCAGGGAAACAGCTCCTCATCTCCAAACAGGTTAGAGTTGGCTGTATTTATCTTAGCCTGGGTACAGGGCCTTAAACTTCTATGGGCAGAAAGCAGTCTGAGAAGATGATGCAGCCCCAAGATACAGTGTATTTCTCCATGCCTAATTCAAATTGGGCCAAGAAGGATGATGAATAAGGAAGAACATTTTAGAGGGAGAAGATAGGAGGCCACAGAAAACCATGAACAAGGGTGGTCTTACCACCTCTAATCAAAGAACTTTTTCAAATCCCAGCATGGCAAGGTCTCATACTACCTACCCTAAAGATTTTAGAATTTGTCTGAACCTGTGAGAGCTATATAGCTCCTGTTCTTCCACTTTCTGAATAGGAGTGTTTATTATGGTTGCTCTATGTTGTGCTGCCATTAATATTTGGCATATAGAAAACTGACATAATTTCTGTATCAAGACAACTGCTAAGATGCTACCATCACTTCTGCTGCTGCCCACACCATCACCCTGTGTCCACCTGCTGCCCCAGCATGGCTGAGGAGCTATCTGCAGCCAAGTCCCACACCTAAGATTTCTACTGCCTGGATGTGTTCAAAATGCCTCTGCAGACCATGACCTGTCAGCACATTGTCTGTAGAAAATGTTTCCTGACTGCAATGAGAGAAAGTAGAGTACATATTCCCTTTGGTCATGGAAATGTGACGAGGAGAGAGTATGATCTGAACGGGCCTTAGACTGAAAATACCAGGAAGTTTTCTGGTAACTGCAGACACCGTGCAAAACAGATTAAATCCTATCTCATGAGACATCATTACAAACCTTATAAGAAGGATCAGAATGAAGATGGGGTTGGGCAAAGTGGTTCACACCTGTAATCCTAAAACAGGAGGCCAAGGTGGGTAGATTGCCTGAGCTCACAAGTTTGAGACCAGTCTGAGCCAAAGTGAGACCTAATCTCTAAAAAATAGCTGGGTGTTGTGGCAGGCACCTGTAGTCCCAGCTACTCAAGAGGCTGAGACAAGAGAATCACTTAAGCCCAAGTGTTGAAGGTTGCTGTGAGCTATGATGCCACAGCACTCTACTGAGGGTGACAAAATGAGACTCTGTCTCAAAACATAAAAAGAATGTGATGTTTCTTCTACCAATCTGAACTTTCAGATCACTCCAGATTCCGCACAGAACAGTAATTAGAGTAAAATATCCACATCTGATAACACAGAAACTTACAAAAAGAATACAAGTTTTTCTTGGCATCCCACCTTAAGTGTCATTTTGAAAATCAGATTTTACCAGACAACATTTGGAGGATCATTGTAATGATCACCTATTTTAGGTAATTCCTGTGACATGTTCTATTTGTGGGTCTCTTTCTTGGGGACATACTAGCCATATTACTAGAAATGTTAGGGAACTCAATCAAAAAACATCAGTTGGATTTTGGAGAATGCATGAATCTCCAACTAGATGAGGAAATCCAGTATCAGAGCATTGTTGAAGAATCCTCCAAGTAAACATCTGAAAGTTGTAGACATGTCTACATCTTAGTACCTGAAAGTACTATCTTTAAGAAGAAAACTACATGAAGTCACCATCTCAATAACTTGATATGTACATTAATAAAAGTAATACAATCTAAAAAAAATTGGTAGAAATAACTGAAAATTTAAGAAGAGGAAAAAAGTGGGAGGGTGGGTGGAGGTAGGGTAATTGGCGGGATCACGCCTATGGTTCATCCTATAAGGGTACATGTGAATCTCTCTAAATGTAGAATATAAATGTCTTAACACAACAACTAAGAAAAAGACATGAGGGCTATGTTAACCAGTTGGATGAAAGTACTTCAAATTGTATACAGAAACAGTACACTGTACTCCATGATAGTATTAATGTACACTGTTATGATTTAATTTAAAAAAAAAAAAAAGTGATGCCAAACCAATGGTAAAACATACCACAGAGCTACAGTAATCCACACAGTATAGTAATGTTTTTAAAACCAGAGAATATGATATAAATTACAGAACTAAAACTTTAGTGTATAAAAGAATTTAGGGAGGAAAAATAATAGCATCACAAATAAATAGAAAGGATTTTTTAAGAAATTAAAAAGGCTTAGAAAAACTTGTGTGATAATTACATTATGCCTTATCCAGAAATAAAAGTCAGATGAACAAAAGAGCTAAATGTAAAAAAAAAAAAAAAATTAGCTGAGGTAATATTCAGAAGAAAAATACATTTGAATACATATTTGATTAGGGATTGAAGAAAGTTTTACTGCTTTTCTTATAAAAGCAATGGAGGATGTTTCAAGAAATGGGATAAAATTACCTACATACCAAATAAAATCTTAAATATGTACATTTCTAAAATAAAAATAAAAGGCAAATGTAAAACAAAGAATAGAGATTAATACCTTTAATAAGATCCTTACAAATCAATGTAAAAATAATCGAGAAACATGGACAAAAGGCATACACTATTAACAAAACAGGAAAACTAAGTCATTAACAAAAATATTAAAACATATTCATTATCACAAGGAGTCCAAGAAACATAAATTAAAAACAATAAAACTTCTTTTTATCATAAATTTGGCTTTATTATCTCTTTCCTAGCACTATTGCAATCTATAATTTCTTATTTATTTACTTATTTGTTGTCTGTCTCTGGCAACTATACAGTAATCTCCTTACAGGTAGGGGCATTGTCTTTCTTTTCTACAACGAAGTCCTTAGCACTTAACACAATACTTGGGTTGCTTAAAACAAGGCAGGGTGCTCAGTAAATCTTTATTTAATAAGTAAATGACAGACTTATCTTTCCTTACTATCTATGTATTAACACACACCTTCATAGCATTAAATACCCAGCATGGTTCTAATTGCTTCACAAATATCAACACATTTTGTTCTCAAAGCAGCCCATTGAAATATATTTTATCACCAATTTGCACACTGAAAACCAAGGCACAGATTCACAAAATAATGAACCCAAAGTCATACAACTGGTAAATAATAAAATCAGGGTTTAAACCAAGGCAGTTTGATTCTACTCTCTATGCTCCTGAGCAGTATATTTTCAATCCAAAATAATATAGCATACATATCAATATAATTTTCTTCATCAATTTCATCTGTAATCTGTGGTTATTTCAAGAAAACCTTAAAGATCACAAGTGACTCATAATACAGTTAGGTACAAACTAGTAATTTTAGCACATTTTTACAATGTATTTATAATTATCTGTTCACTTCAGTGACTTCATTGGTTAACACTCATGTTTATGTGTGTGCTCATTTTTTTATTTTTAATAAACTTACTTTGAAATAGCATTGAATTTACAAAAAAAAAAAATTGTAAAGATCTACACACTGGCTTCCCCAGGTGTGAGATATTAGTATCTTCTATTAGTATTCCCAATTTGATTAAATTGATCAACCAGTATTGATACACTAATTGTGTCCATCCACACTGCATTTGGATTTCCTTAATTTTACCTAATGTCATTTTCCTGTTCTCAGACCCCATCCAGGATACCACATTACACGTAGTCATGATGTCTCCTTAAGCAACTCTTGGCTGACAGTTTCTCAGGTTTTCCTTGTCTTTGAGGACTTTGACAGTTTTGAGTACTGATTAGGTATTTTGTAAAAGGTCTCTCTGCTAGATTTTTCTGATGCATAATTATACTTGGTTTATGGGTCCTGGGCAATACATTTATTTTTAATGATTATAGTCAAGACTGGCAAAGGTGCATTGATATGAGTGTCCTCATATATTCTGAGAGCAAAAATTGCTACACCTTTCCTAGAAATAATTTAAGTAATAAGATTATTCCTAATGCAACCATGTGATTCCATTTCTAAACCTCCTAAAAACGTTTTCAGAGATGAGGCCAAGGATTGAGCTACCACTCTCTGATCATACCTAAAAGGACAGGGGTAAATACAGTTATATAATACACATGGCTAGGAAAAAAGTCTAGAAGTTCTTCAAAAGATTCACTGTGTTTCTCTCTAGATAGTATATTAATGATGATTTTTGTCTTTTTTAAGTTTTTTCTACATTTCAAAATTTTTTTTACAATGAGTACATATTACATTTATCATCAGAGAAAACAATGTAATTTTTTTAAAGAAAGTCATGTAATTCGGTGTTTTAACTCCAACCACACTTTGCAGGCCAGGGCTCAGGGTCTCAAGCCTCCTGCCACAGTTTGTCCCAGGAATCTGGATCTACACCTTCTCCCTGGTGAAGATCACATTAGAACTGTTTCCTCCTTCCATCTGTCACCTGGCTTCCAGTATCCTTATATTGTCATATTGGTGGCTTTTCCCCTCTTTTGTATGTTTTTCATTTTTGTCTTTATCCCCAGGAAAGTCAGGCTCAAGACCCTCACCCTGACAACGCTTTCACTATTTGGTCACCCAGTACTTCCTTCTGGGGCGTTCCCACCACTTTCCTTATGGTTATTTGTGTGTTTGTCTATTGAATTTTTTGAGGGCCAGTTCAGTTCTAATTCATCTTTGTTTTCACCTTCAGCACTCAGTAAGTCTTCATTAAGTTTGCACTGAACACATTTTTAAGAGTAATTGTCCAATACGGTTAGGCTGATTTTGTTCACCATAACTCTGAGCACGCATCACTCACACACCCCTGGGCCATTCCCCCTGCTGGGCCAGCTCATAGAGCCTTCCTTTATCATACACATCTTTGCCAGTCCTTTGAGTTTCAGCTAATTCTGTGTTCTTTCATGAATTCTCCCCTACTAATTTCACCTCTGCTTCTGATTTCCTAAGGTTCTATTTATATATTGTTACATACTATCTCACAGTGCCCCCTACTAATATCACATTTACCTGCATCTCAGCCAATATCCATTAGTGGAAAGTCTCCAGAATTTGATGTAACAGAGACCTGGGGATGCAAATCAGCATTGCCACTACCATCTAAAAGATGATAGTAACTTATTTCTACCTTTTGAGTCTCTGGTTACTATCCGTAAAATAGAATAATAGCTCAAAGATCTTTGATTATGCAAAGATCAAAAGAAATAATACACATAAAAAAGAAGGCATGAAAAAATATCTTTATTGTTATTTTTACCATTATTAAATCTTCCCCCTCAAGAGTTCATAGTTTCTTCAGACCATGGCAATTCTTTATATCTTCCAAAGTATCTCACCCAATATTTCCTGCATATCACAGTGACATGGAATCAGAAGACATATCATCTTGTACTATTGACCTTGAACAACCTATTTGACCTCTCTGAATTTCTCTGTCAAAAAAGTCATATTATCATAATATCTGCCTGACTTATCTAACACCATCATTAGTAGCAATAAACAGATGATGAACAAGAACTTTTTAACCTGCAAAGCTCCTGTAACCTAGGTGACTATTGACTATCATCACATATATTCATACATACACATTGACTTGGAGTACCCTTATTCAGCCTCTTTCCAAATTCTACCCCACTAGTTTTCCCATGAGATACAAAGAAAAGCTCCATCTCTAAGCAATACTCGTACCAACCCTGACCTATCACATCCAGCACCAGACTCAGACACTAGCCTCCTTCTCTTTTATGGGCACCATAGTTCATACAACTGACCTGTACTTTGGCTACCTGAAGCCCAGATGCAAATGCAAAGCCCACCTCTAGCATCTGTACAGGAAATCTAAGCATGCACTCTTATACTATACTCCTGGCTACACCATTTTCTTCTACTTTGATTTTCCCTAAGACTTCTATTTTCTGTTTTATCTTGTCCTGCTACATGTAACTCTGCAAGCCACCCCAGATTCCTTCTGAAATGAGAAAGGACAAAAATCTGCAATCAAAGCTCCATTTATTCACTGAAGACAATGCCCTGTTTACTATGGCAGGGTGCTATTTTTCTACAGCAACTGTGACAATCTATATGGTCATTCATCAGCTCAATAGCAATAGCAATAGCTGTGGTAGACTGTTCACAAAAATTAACACAATGGAGTTCTTCTCTGTGTGAATGTGCCTTTGCAATGTTACTTTGTAGCTCCTCCCATCTATTTCCCCATGTTTGAATATGAGCAGGTTTGGGGGTTCATTTCAGCTAATAGAATGTAGCACAAGTAGTGTTAAGGGGGGGTTTGAGACTCAAGAGAACCTGGGTAGTTTTCTTCTCTCTCTTGGAATCCTATCCGGTCATCAGATGAATGAGCCCAGGTCAAACTGCTGGCTGAAAGACATATGGCTGAGGTGTCCTCATCTCTCTAGCCAACAGCCAGCCAGCGCCGCCGGCCCCAAAGCAGAGCCAGCTAGCTGACTACAGTAAATGCAAGGCTGAGGCAATCTAAGACTGTAAGAACCACCCACTGAGTCCAGCCCTAGCTGCTGATCCACAGAATCACAATCTAAACATATGTTTGTTGTTTTAAGCTACTATGTATTTTTGCAAGCAACAAAAGCTAACTGATGCAATGGCTGAGATCATTCATAAGAGTGGAAAAATCATGATTCAGCCAAAGGAAAATAATACAGAGCTGTGAACACAACATAGATATGAGATATAATCAGAATCTTTTTAGGGCCATCTTCTTGGAATGCACAATTCCATCATACATAGGAACAAATCAAAGCAACTTATTTTCATGAAAAATGTAGCTCACTTAAAGGAGAAATAAAGAGTGATCATCGTCACCTACCAATACTCTTGCAGTGCTAGCTGACTGCAAGGTGCTCACAACCCTCCACATTGTCTACTGCAGGGGTCCTCAAACTTTTTAAACAGGGGGCCAGTTCACTGTCCCTCAGACCGTTGGAGGGCCAGACTGCAGGCCCTGGCTGCTAAGCAGAACAGGCAGTGGTGGCAAAAACACCCAGCAGGCCGGATAAATGTCCTAGGCGGGCTGCTTGTGGCCCACGGGCCGTAGTTTAAGGACGCCTGGTCTACTGTCACACTTCTTAGACCCTTCCACACCCGCGTGACTGCACATAAGCCTTGTCTTCACCATTCACAAAGCTGGGACTTCAAACACCCCAGATGTGTAACAGATACTATTTCTAGAGGATGGCTGTAGGACCAGAAACACCAAAGCTACCTGCATTTAACAAGACCTAGCGAGGAAGTATAGAAGAAATAAACAACACAGACACTGAGAACAGCCCTTGGATTCAGACAGACCCAAATGCCAGCTCCATTCATTATAATTATGCTTTGGACTTGGAGTTAGGAACCCTGAGTTTACTTCTGGAATTTTCTACTGATTTATTTAGATGTATATGTGTGTGTGTGTGTGTGTGTGTGTATGTGTGTACAGGCTGTCAATAGGATCCTAGCTAGATAGATAGATAGATAGATAGATAGATAGATAGATAGATTTGAGCAAGTTCTTCATCCTATCTGACCTTTGGGATCCTCACCTTGACCTACCCCAAGTGTCAATCTGTATGTACAGTGCCAAGCACAGTAGTGACATATAATAAATACTCAATAAATATAAAATTAATTGGAAAGATATATGACTTTGCTGTTCAGACCATGTTTTTTCTTCTGGGATCCTATTGACAGCTTATTATTAAGAATTCTTAAATGTTCTGCTACCTCATCTACTGAGTCTTTTTTATTTTCTACTGAGTCTTTTAAGTCAGAATCTTAACCTTTACTTCTGTAAGCAGTAGAAGCAAAAAAGAATAAAATGTTAAAAAAATAATAATAATAGAGTGTACCTTAGCCAACCTCTAGTCTCAAACTCCCTAATTTTCAAAACTGCAAAGAACAGAGCTTTTCACTTTGAAAATGAGACCAAGTGAATAAGTAGAAACTCCAGAAGTCAAGTCACATTTCCTAATCCAAGTACACTTCTCTTTCTGTAATTTAGAACAGTACCATCTTCAAGAATTATAATAAATATTTGACCATGATAATAATGAAAAAAATATCCTACAGGAAATGTTCCCAAGTCATTTCTCATCCATCCTTTTGGCCAGAAATCCAGATTAGCTTTTGTCACTGCCATATCATCAGGCCGGCTTCACTCAAGACCCACTTATTGTCTGCAAATGTTGCTATAATTAAATCCAAGTGGCCGCTGTGAGTTATCATCACATACCCTCTCCAGCCGTTAGTCAGATTTCCAGGGCTGCAGTTCTCTCCAAAGAGGTCACTCATTCTTCTCTTTCCCCTTGGCTATCCCAGCAGGGGTTTTGCTTTTTTTTTTTTTCTTCTTTCCATTTCTTGGGCAAGAAAATGTTACGCCAAACTCATTTTCAGGCAATCAGCCAACCTTCCCATTTATCCCAGTGACCTTACAACAGCCAGAAAGTCTCTCGCCAGCGTTGCTGCTGAGCTGTGGGGGAAGTGAGGGGAAGAGCTCTGAAATTGTGTCTCTCGGAGCACTGAGGACCAGGGGCTGTTTCTAATAGCACACAGGACTGCTGTCATCATCTCGCCAGAGACATCAGAATCAGAAACCCCTCCAGCTTGTGCAGCACATCACATAGTTCTTCTCCCTAGATGTTTACAACAATCCTTCTAGCTAAAGTAAAGAAAATTGTAGGCTCTTTGAGCCAGACAGGATTATCAGAATCACCTCATCCAAACTCTTTACTTAGAAATAAGGAATATGAGACCCTGTGAGGGAAAGTAACCAGACCACGACCATTAAGTCAGCAAATGGCAAAATGAGTCTACACTCAGCTCTCCCACCCTTGGTTCAGGAAGTCCTACTCTTTGCTTCTAGGATCCCAAAAGACTAATAAGCAGCTATAATGGAATAGCTCTTGATGCTCTCCTGGGAAGAACCACCCCCTTGCCACTATTTTTGATCAACATGATTCATTTGGGGTTGACTTTATTTCCCAGTTCCAAGGGTAGGCACTAGAGCAGACCTGGATAATTAGGACACACCCTCCTTCTGGCCATGGTTATTGGTTTGCAGATAATCAAATGACCTAAATAAGGCCAATGAGACTCACTTCCAGGATTTTTGCTGAAGCTTTTTGAAAAGAATCTACTCCAGGTTCTCTAAAATTGTAAGTTATAAGGACTACAAAAGCCTTGAGTTGCCAAAGACCAGCTTTACCACATTTAGAAAAGCCTTCAGGGCGGCACCTGTGGCTCAGTGAGTAGGGCACAGGCCCCATATACCGAGGGTGGTGGGTTCAAACCCTGCCCTGGCTGAACTGCAACCAAAAAATATCCGGACGTTGTGGCGAGTGCCTATAGTCCCAGCTACTGGGGATGCTGAGGCAAGAGAATCGCTTAAGCCCAGGAGTTGGAGGTTGCTGTGTGCTGTGTGACACCAGGGCACTCTACCAAGGGCAATAAAATAAGACTCTGTCTCAAAAAAGAAAGGAAGGAAGGAAGGAAGGAAGGACAGAAAAGAAAGAAAAGAAAAGGCCTTCCTTAGAATGGATCCAACACAGCAACATGATCTAAGCTCCTAAATCCAACTATGCCTAATGATCTAGACTTTTCAATTACCTATCTCAATAAATTTAATCTTCATTTTAGGATAGACAGTGTATTGTTATCATTTCAAACCAAATGAACCTTGACTGAAACATCAACTTTCCTTGATACTTTCAACCATGAATGAAATTTTAAGACTCCCCGGGTGCAACACAGCTTTTAACAAGATCGCTGATAACAGGAGCATCCTTTCCCCATCTACTTACACACCTATACCCGGTGGACCTCCTAAATGGAATTGTTCCCTGAATCTTCCATAGTAATAATCACATTAATAAATTATTACCAGACAGTACTTTTTGCATTATCTCTGACTATCCTGCCATCAAATTATTTTAAATCACCATCAGGAAAAAAATACATACGTATTAATGAAATGAGGGCTTTTAGGACTCTGGTCTCCTTAATGTAAAATGGCTCAGTTGCAAGAAAGTAAGTATTGAGTCCATCATCTAGTCGCCTTGGTATACCCCCACCTCCCAGCCAAGGGATAGTGTTCGTGATACACAAACAAGACAACTCATTCAAAGCAGAGCCTGCTGAAAAGTCATGATGGCACTTTTCTTAATTTACTATCAAGTACTGATCTTAAGAAAACAAAATACTATTATTAAAACCATACAGAAGGATAGTGGCAAACCACCTCAATAGTCATATCCATATCACCTTTTCCAAAAGACCTATCATTTTTGAGATGGGACAGATTCTTAGAAAAGTTAATAAAGATGTTTCAAGAGTCACCAAATGTTTACCATATGCTGGGGTGTGGAAGGTGAAATTGTGACCAAATAAAATAATAATTGTGATAGTAATAATTAGAATTGCTGGCACAGGTACAGAATTGCATATTGAAAAGATGAAGTGCTCTGTGCCAGCATTCCATTTTCGCATGAATGCCTGACTAATGGTTACAATTTGTGGACACTGAGAAATCAGAAGCTTGGCTATCAGAGCCAGTCAGTCAAGGAAGCCATTCCGCCCACTGTAAACATACTCTTTTCTCTGTATACAGTGAGGTATCAAATGCCAGTAAACTAAGATTTTTCTTCAAGTTTTGCATCAGAGCCAAAACTATAATGGACAGAGATATAGAAATAAATAATAGATAGATAAATAGATACTGCTTCTTAATTAATTCCAGATTCAGATGACACTCATCCTTTGCCATCACCTCTCTGAGAAAACTGAGCATGTGATACGCTCTAGAGAAAAGCCTATATTCATCTCTGCATTGAAACACATAGCGCCCTTGGCCTCTGAATGCATCCCATGCAAACAAAGCAGATTTTTTTTTGAAGAATTTTAATAACAGAACATACACATGTATGGGAAGAAAACCATGGAGTCTGAGCAGAAGATCCACACTTAGGTTCTAGGCTAACTACTCTGTCCAACTTCTATCATGGGATCTTTCATTTATTCTTTAAATAAGGACTTAATTTATTAAGCTCTACCTGTGTGCCAAGACTGGGCTCAGAGTTTGAGTATACACTGTGGTGAACATGACACCTATGGTCCCTGTTGTCCTTACGGTGCTCACAGTCTAAAGGAGAAAATCGTCATTAAGAAGTAAATCAATATTTGTGAATATTGTTCCACTGATCTATTGCTGCATAACAAACTATTCTGAAATGCAATGATTTAAAGTGTCAACCCTTTATTATATTGCACAATTGTGAGGGTCAGGAATTCAGACACAGTTCAGCTAGACAGTTCTGTTCCACATGGTATTGATGGAGGTCACACAATAATATTTAACCAGCATATGGTGGACTCTGGGAAGCCTCAAGCAGTTCACTAGCATGACAGATGCCTTCCCAGGGATAGCTGGAAGGTGGGGCTCAGCTAGGACAGTTAATCAGAATGCCACATGGGAACTTTTCAGCATGACAGTGTCAAGACCATAGGTTTTCTGTTTAGTGGCTCTTAGCTCCAGAAAGTCTTCCAAGAGACAGGAAGCAGAAGCTCCCAGTTTAGTAAGCTCTGAGCCTAGACTCTCTCACATCATGATTTCTGACATGTTCTATTGATCTAGTAGTCACGGAGCCTGCTCAGACTCAAGGAGAGGTCACAGAGATCCCACCTCTTCCTGATGAAAGAAGAAAGAATGTGCAGCCATATCTAATCTACCACAAATACAGAATTCACGACTGTGATAAATCCTGTGAAGGATGACACCAGGATACCAGGACAGGAATGAAGGAGGGAAGTCTGATTTAGGCTGGATGGGCAGGCAGCTGTGGGCTCTCTGTATCCCTGAGGACAAGCAGTCATAAACTTTAAGGGACAGCCCACCTTTGGCATACCATAAGTACATATCCCATTGTCAACATCATCCTTCCCAAAAAAGGAAATCTGTCTTTATTAGTGGGGAAAAAAATCACAAGCAAGGTGTTTTGTGTTTCTCTGACTCCTTGGAAGACAGGCACATGCTTCAGAGCTACTAAATTCCTTCTATTCTCTGAGGAGTGAAGTAAATTATATCCCTGGGAATTTATTTAATGACATGGAACAGTAAATTCCACTCTAAGATCAAATACAGTATCTGCAACAGTACAATAAAATAATAAGCAATGAAGCAGGAAACTTTGTTACTAAATATGAATTATTTGGAAAGAACAATCTGTCATCTTAATGTATGAAGCATTAGAAGCTTCTAAATTGCCATAATTTGCATTCACTTTTTGTTATAAAAGTAAATATTTTAACTTAAAATTTTCAGGTACATATATTTATCATAAGAATTATACAGCTGTTATACGTGAGTATGTGTCTCTTTATAGATACATAGGTAATGCAATTCATATGAACATTTACTTTATGCCATTTTAACATCTTTTTTT
>NW_003852409.1:9849891-9850776 GCF_000181295.1 Otolemur garnettii | reverse complement strand
ATTTTTAGTAGAGATAGGATCCTGCTCTTGCTCAGGCTTGTCTTGAGCTCCACGCCTCAAGCAAAATCCTCCCTTCATGACCTCCCAAAGTGTTAGGATTACAGGAGTAAGACATCATGCCCAGCCGATTTTACCATCTTAATATAAGAATTCTACAGATAAAATTCTGTCTGTGATTGGGGTTGGTCCTATTCTTTCCTACACAACTGCTGTTCAAGTTCAAGCCAGCTTCAGTCTTACCTGGACAATTAGAGCACTCTCCCTCTAGTCTGTTCCACAGTCTGTTGGTTGAGACCTTTCACAGGTAGGTTATGATCCAACCTTCCAGCCTCCTGCCTACTGCCCCAGACACTCCACAGGCCTGTCATTCCACAGTTTTGCTCACATCCATCCTTCTCCCCTTCCCCCATGTTTGCCGGCATATCTATCCTTCAAACCTCATCTCAGAATTTACCTGCCCTACAAAAGCTTCTCTCCGCTATTCCCACAGGCTCCTGTTCTCAGCTCTGTCATAGCCTGAACCACAGCGTATTAAATTGTCCACTTACTTGTCTATCCCGACCTCCGCCCTCGGGCTGATCTCTGCAAGAGTGCAGGCTGTGTCTTCTTCACCTTTGTATCTCCAGCCACCAGTGGGGCCTGGCCCGGTGTCAACACTCCACAAATGTGGTTGAATACCTCCTCCTTCTGGCTGTCAGATACCTTCCAGAAGGCTCATTGGCTAGCTTGAGAAAATTTTAGCTTTCTTAAAACATCCAAAGCCGTGATGTCAATGGGGATATAAAGAAAAAGAAATTTTTTTAAGTTCACATCAGCATTTTGAGGAGGTTTTCTTCTCCTCAATAAAATAGCAGAGGATTGGTCTCTACATTTCTTTGTCTCTAT
>NW_003852409.1:9840195-9849643 GCF_000181295.1 Otolemur garnettii | reverse complement strand
GACTTCAAGCAAGGGACTTAGCCTCTCTACACGCCTCAGCTTTCCCGTCTGGAAAATGGGGCTAGTGTGAAAATCGTAACATCCTCAGTGAGGCAGTGCATATAGAGCCCCTAGCACAGCAAAAAGCACCCTCCTCGCTCTCCTCCTGCATCCCCAGACAATCCTTGAAAAAGAATGCAGTTTCCTACATGCTGGAGACACAGGACAGGTGGCCATCTACCACCTAATCCCGATCAGGCCCACACTCAGAAATGTGCCCTCCCTGGCCTTTGGTTGCCTTTTTTCAGAATAGGATTTCTGAGGTGAGGAGGATGGGAAGCCGGGACACTGGGTATTATTAAGTCCTGGCCTCTCCTCGGTGCCTCTCCAAGCTGGCTGAGGTCGGCCCACCCTGGTGTCACAGGAGCTGCCAGCAAGAAACCATCTGTCTCCCTGTGCAGCACGGTTGGAGGGATGCCTTCTCCCTAGACACTGTCACCTGCATGCTCCTTTCACACCACCCACAGGTCTCCAAATAGAAAAGAAACACTGGGCCCACCTACATAAATTGCAGTCTGCCTTTCAATGTAAAGACTCAGCTAAAACCACGCTACTCTTATTAAGGTTGCTCCAGGGGAACAGCAGTAGGGAAATTGGAAACAATCAGAAGTCAGGGATGGATTTAGAGAGCCTCAGATTCTACCTCTCATTTGGTAGAAGGTGAATACGGAGACCAGATAGGAAGAGTGAGTCACTCGTGGTCACACAGCAAATTAATGTTTGAAATAGGCATCGAGACATGCCGGTATTTTTGCCCAATACAACACTAAAAAGATGAAGGATTATTTTTCTTAATTGTGATTTGGGATGGTAAGGGGTTTTAAGAGCAGAAAGACCAAATATGAACTAATTTATTCATGAAAGGTTTACTGAACTCTCATCATGTGTCAAGCAATGAAGTAACAGCAAAGAATGGGATAGACAGGCTCCTGCTCCCGTGTGGTTCAGAGTCTGAGCAGGGTAAGCGGAGAGGCTGGGAGCAAACAAGAAAGTGAACAGACCAATAATTACAGTTTGGGGTTGGTGCTGTGAAGGAAGCAAAGGAGATGCTGGGATGGCAAATTACAATGTGTTGGAAGCTTCTTTAAATAGGGTGGTCGGGGATGCCCTCACAGAGGAGCTGGTCTTCCGACCAAGACCAGAGGGCAAGAATCCAGCCATAGGAAGGGGCAGGGGGAGAGCATCCTAAGGTCAGCCAAAAAGCAGAAGCAGGAAAGAGCCTGCTCATTTCTGGAAAAATGCAGATGTTGGGGTGGGGTGACTGGGGAGCACAGCAGAGAAGGCCGAGAGGAGACCGGGGCCAGATCCTGAGAGGCCTTTTGGGCCACAGTGAGACATTCACCTTTTATTCTAGGTACAAAAGAAAATCAGCAGAGAGCCCCAGGCAGAGGAGAAACACATTTTCCCATGTTTCCTGGAAGACTGTTCTGGCTGCTCCGTGATGATGACCCTCAGTGAGCAAACATGGAAGCCGAAGCACAGGTGGAAACCACTGGGGGCTGGATCATGGTGCCGTGGGTCCCTGTGATGACGCTGGTGATGACAGGAAAAAAAAACTACATGGATTTGTGGTCAATATGGGAGTATAACTGAGAGGACTGTCACTGGACTCGACTTCACTGGAAGGAAGAATCCAATCTTTTACCCAGGTCTGTCAGCCTGGTCATGTTGAAATTCAGAGAAATTCTGAAGGCCTAAAATGATTCTGCTGTGATAAGGGGCAAATTCTTGTTTCTTCCAGGCAAACTGAGGTCTGGGAAGGCTCTGTTAAGTCTTGGTTTTCTTATTTGTAAAAGCAGGTTAGTAACACCCACAATTGTCCAGTGATCAAATGGACATAACGAGTACAGTGTCCAGCACACACTGGCCCTCAATAAATGTTATTATGTTTGTTCTTCCTAAAATAACACATCTCATTTGGGATCAGATTCTGTGCTCTGAAGTTTTTATTAACTTAGACTACATCAAAGCATAAAGTTTTTCAATATTCAATTTTCTAGTACTATGTGTACTAGAAAATAGTAAGGTGCATCATTACTTTATTTTTAGGAAAAACCATAAAGTGTTTCAGAGGAGGGATCAATCTTCCTTTTTTTCTTTTTTTTTTCCTTTGTGTGTGTGTGTTGTTGTTGTTGTTGTTGTCTGCAACTCTCAAAGTTAATCTCATTTGATTTTGTTGTGATTTAGTCTAGAGAAGGTCTTAAAATTCATAACATTCTCGACTCACAAGTATGTTAACTTGGTTAGAGGAACTAAAAGGTGGCGACTGTGGCGTTCTCAACCCCCCTTTTATGATGAATTTCAGTTCTTGATCCTCAGAACAATATTTTCAAAGTTGATCTCTCACGAGAAAGAACAACAATGTCCCATTTGTAGATTACCAGGGAGGACCCACTTAGGAGGCACCGCGGCACCTGAGAGGTGGGCGTTAACAATGCCCGTCCACTCAGCACCTTTTCTGTATCGAACCCCAGAAGTACAGGAAGCGACTCTGGGGGCTTCCCCTGAGATGCTACGATAATAGGGAAGAGTCTTGTTGCTCATTTTGTTACAACTGCTTTTACTGTTGGGACACAGAGAGTGAATATTTAAAGCAGAATAATCATTTTATCATATTACCTGAGATCTTCCCCAAGTATAGGTAAACACACATGTGGAACATGTCTAAACTTCTGTGTGAAATCTTGCCCTGTGAGTGTGTTGGGTTGTTTATTGAGAGATCCGGCCAAATTTATATAATCTCTGTAATTTCTGACCTAACACATTAATTGCCTTCGGGAGAAAAATTATTTTTCCCTTAAGGCAAGTAATTTGGAAGCTACCATAAGGGTTTGTTTCAGCTTTGCATGGATGTTAATCTCCTATTCAATCTTCCTAAGTAAAGGCAGAGACTGTACATACAACATCTCGGGAAGCATGCCTGCACTATGGGTTACACCCACCAAAAAATCGCATATACACATTTGTTATATTTCTGAACATGCCTATGAAAAAGATGAGCAATATTCAACTGCTGATAACCAAAGAACTTGCTATTCTCTGAGAAGGTGGCAGTATAATATGTTTCTGAGGCTAAATATCTCCTCTCACAGAGACTGTCATTTAAATTCTTGCCTAGCAAAGGGATTTTATGGAAGGTTAATGCCTCCTATAACATTTATCCTGGATGGTGGAGCTTTTCGCATAATTTTCTGGGCTTTATTCCTGCAGTGTTATAGAACCTTATCTTCTCTCTAATAGCTTGCCAGTAAAGAGCCAGTGCATATAAAGACAGTCGTTATTTCTCAGTTCAAGCGCTGATTTAATGAAATTCTAAATCTCTAGTGACAGGGGGCTTGAGGTTAAGCCACGAAGAAAGGAGGGCAAGCCCAAGGCAAGCTGCTGTGGCCCTGCCTGGGACTGGGCTAGCAAAGGTTGTACAGGACACAGAGCCCTGGCCAGTGGAGGCTGCCTGAGGCTGCAAGGAAGAGCATAAGGCCAGTGAACTAAGTCAAACTGACATCCCCAGTTTTGTTTTGCTTTTTTTATTAAATCATGGCTGTGTATGATGATGCAATTATGGGGTACAATGTGCTGGGTTTATATACAATTTGAAATGCTTTCATGAAACTGGTTAACATAGCCTTCACCGCATTTTCTTAGCATCCCCAGTCTTTTTAAGGGATCTTCAGCTGGAACAAGGCTTTCCGCATATTCCCCATTTGCACTTGAACTGATTTGCCTTTTCATAATTTTCCTAATTCTTTTTCACTATTTTGATATTTACTAGAGACCCTGGCACATCACAGAAACATTTCCTTCCCTGTTACCTATCCACCTGTCCTTCACCTTCCAGCAGTTGGTCAACAACACTGATAACGACCAAGGCAGATTGGGTTTTCCAGAATGGCTGCAGCAATATTCCTCATCCCACATGCCCATCTGGAACCTTGCCACTTCCCATCAAGAGGCAGAGTCTATCTCACCTCCCCTTGACACTGGCCAGGACCTTGTAACCATCTTGTTGAACGCAATGCAAGAACAGCATGGTTCGAGACTTCTGGGCCCATGTGATTCTCATCTGGTTCTCACCTTTAGAACCCAGTCATCATGCGGTGGGAAAGTCAAAGTTTTCTTCACAGAGAGAAAAGACAAGGATGCCACATAGAGAACAGTCAACCTCAACCTCCAGGGGCCCAGGTGAATGAATCTTCAGCTCATTCCAGCGTTCAGCCTTCAAGTCTTCCAGCTGAGGCCTCATGTGCATAGAGTGGAGATAAACCAACTTCACCCTGCCCAGTCCAAATATCTGACTCTTAGAATCCTGAGCATGGTGGAGGGATGTTTTGTGTCATTTTGGAGTAATTTGTTTCACTGCACTAGCAATTAGGACAATGATGCCCTATAAGTATATCTTTCGCAAGAAATTATACATGTTTGTTACACACAAAGACTTTCTAACAAAGTCGCCTCAGGTACACTCCACCTGGTTACTTGAGTCAATCTTTAGCTACCTACAGTTCAAGGGTAGCAGTGAATCATCAGAAAGGGTCTTTGGCCTGGCATTCTTCGTTTCTCTGGGATGCTATGCCATTCTCTGCTCCTTTCCTCTCTCTTCCTCCCCCATTTGCCCCTCCCTCACTCCCTGCTCTCTTCTCTTTCTCTTTCATCTCTCTCCCCTTTCTCTAAAATAAAATAACTTTATACTTTTACATCCTAAAGACAAAAAGAAAAGAAATGGTGTTTGGAGCCCCCAAGACCTGGGTTGGTTCTTTCTTTTGGCCTTGGCAAAGTTATTTAACCTCTCTCTGAGTTTCACTATTTCGTCTACCAAAAAAAAAAAAAATGGAAAGGAAAAAAGATAATAATGCCTACCTCAAGAATTAAGGCCTGTGAAGCTCTTGTATAAGGTAGGACCACAGTGACTCTATTGTCACCATTGCAAGCTTTCTTTCTATAGTATAGAATGTCTTGCTCTCTGTGTCCCCCACCCCATATCATTCCTTTATTCTCCACTTAATATCTCTTCCTTGAGCGTGTCATTACTATTTATGTAACAGAACATGTTAGCTGGGCCACTGCCTAAGGCTCAGACACTGCCAGCTATTGTTACAAATTATCCATTCCCCACCACATCCTTCTGCAGTGCTTGGGTTACCAATTCCCACACACCACTCCACATCCATAAATTCACATAGGAGCAGAGGAGCTTTATGGGAGGGACAAAGTTAAAACTCTGACTCTCTTACCCTCTATATGGTGGTGTTCAAAGATTTAAGGCATTTTTCTCTAATAAATCATGGTAGTAGTAATCAAAATAGGAAAAGACAAGAGACCACTAATAGGAAACTCGCTAAATGAGAAAGAGAGGCTGGATTGGTAAACTAGACACAAAATTAGGTGAAAGGGACTAATTCTAGACCCAAGATATAGTAATCCAGAGTCAGCCAAGCTAGAGATACAAGTAGGTTTTCAGGAAAAGTAATTATAAGACCTATACTCCTGGAAAGTGTGGCACTTGGAGCCCAGGCAGTTTTTCTAGAATTGTGTTGGCCCATGGATAGCTGCTAGCCATATGTGCCTAGTGAGCATGTAAAGTGTGGCTAGTCCTACTTGACATGTGCTGCAAGCATTAAACACATACCAGATTTTGAAGACTTAATATAAACAAAACCATGTCAATTATTTCATTAATAATTGTCTGTGCATTACATGTTGAAATAATACTTTACATATTTTGACTTGAATAACACATTAGTGAAACTAATTTCATCTCTTCTTTCTATATACTTTTCAGTGTGTCTCCTAGAAAATTTAAAACTCTATGTGTGGCTCATGCTCTATTTCTATGAAGATTACTCGACACCAGGAATTAGCAAAAGCAAGACTCCCATCTCTATAAAAAGCAGAAAAAATTTTTACACCTGTAGTCCCATATACTCAGAAGGCTGAGGCAGAAGGATGGCTTGAGCCCAGGAGTTTGAGGTTGCATACTAGCCCATGTGACAAAGGAAGACCCTGTCTCAAAGAAAAGAAAAAGAAAATCAAGTGGGCATGATGAACAAATATGTAGGTACATTACCTGCAATGGGATAACAAGCCAGTCTGAAGATCACTGGGGCCAGAGCAGGTTTCATCAAATACTCCTCTGGGATTCAGCTCTCATCAACAGGTTCCTCTCCCTGGCCATTGGTGCTGGGGTCATCTGGGGCAGCAGATAGGGCCTTCAGGAGGGCCTCAGTGAAGGACCTACATTGCAAAGAATGCATGCTGATCTCTGCCCTCCCTTCTCAGGTAGGAGATCCAAGGTGAGTTTCAAAGAGAACCAATGACTCATCAACCTGGGGCTCTTAAGAGTACTGAGAACAAGAAAACTACAGGAGAGGCAAAAACTCCAACTAAGTAGACTCAACGTTGCCCAAAACATGGTAACTTGAGTGTTAGAATTCATGCCATTTTATTTATATTCCTCGATTATAAAAGTCTCCTAATTTGGGTCACATTTATTTTTCCCTTCTAGTTCCATGGTCCTCTCAAATAAAATAATAAGCATTGAATGCTTCTGCTAGACATCTGATGCCTATGTTGAATTGCCTCTAAGCCCGTAAGACCTACTTATTATTATTTATGTCTTACAAATAACAAAACTGAGGCCTAGGGATGTTAATTCTTGTTTATATTCTAGCAAATGACAGAATCTGAATTCAAATCCATATCTGTCTCATTCTAAATCTCACAACTCTTTAGTTTTCAAGAACTGAAGAATTCTAACGAAACAAATGTTCATTAAAATGTATTTATATTGATTAAATATTCACATATTTAATATACAAACCTATGTATGTATATTCCTTTTCAAAGATGATACGATACTAAAGTAGTTAGATGATACCATACATAGAAACCTATGAACAGGTTTCCATTTTAAGCACCAAAGTCTCTGACCCTACATTTCCTCCTCTAAAATAGTGATACCTACATTGAAGACAACGTGAAAATGATAGATTTCACTTCTCTTGGTTCTGAACCTACCCAGCCTTCTCTTCTACTAGATTTTATGACCTCTGGCTATGGGCTCTTATCAAGCTAAAATAGTCTCTTAGTTATTCAAACGTCATGCAGTAGACATAGTTTTGTCTTACATAGTCTAGTCTATATTGCAAAGCCAAGAGAGATCACTTTTAAAGCAGGCATGAGATAATCAGGTTTGCATTTTAGAAGGATCCCTGTGGGGTACTCTCACACACACTGGTGGGAGTGTAAATTGATACAATCCTTTTGGAAAGCAATTTGGCAAAGTGTACTAAGAGCTCTAAAATGTTTGACACGGTAATATCACTTTTGTGACTACTCTAAGGAAATAATCCTGAAACCAGAAAAAGCTTTATGCACAAAGCATCCATTGTAACATTGCTCATGATAGCAGGAAAATGGCAATTGTCTCAGTCTCCAACAATAGAGGAATGGTCCCATAAGCTTCACTACATCTACTGAGTGACATATTACTCGGCCATCTAAATTATATTCGTGACAAGTTACCAATACACAAAAAAATAAGGATTTACTAATGTAAAGATTTGAAACACATTTGGTTATAAAAATGGCCACAGATTCTTCTCTGCCCTATATCCATGCCCTTGCAATATAAGGCAGGACATTCTTTAAGAGGTGGAATCTATTTCTCCATCCCTGCCATACAGATTGACCCGGTGACTTGCTTTGGCCAATGAAATATTAGTAGATAAAATACAAGCAGAGGCTAGAAGAGCACTTGTGCATTGATACATGCCCTCTTGCTGTCCTTGGAAGCCTTTCATCACCACATGAAAAATCCCTGAGATAGCCTCCTGGATGGTGAAAGATACACAGGCCCAGTCACTAGGATTTCAGCTAGCCAATCCCAGTGAGAAAATCATCCAGCTAAGTGGCAGGAAAAACACACACAGGTGAATGAAGACAGCCAAGACCAACAAAAGAACCACACAGCTGAGCCCACCCCAAATCAGTGCTCCAAAGAATTATGAACTGAACTCAACAAATAGTTATTTTAAGCCACTAAATTTCCAGGCTACCTGTTAGACATTGAAAGCTTACAATCTAATTGTGATAATATTTGAAGCTAAATGTTGGGTATAGGAATGGGGAGAGGAGTATTATAAATAAAGTCTCTGCTTTTGGCTCAGCGCCTATGGCTCAACCGGCTAGGGCGCCAGCCATGTACACCAAAGGTGGGTGGCGAATCCAGCCCAGACCCGCCAAACAACAATGACGGCTGCAACCAAAAAAAATAGCCGGGCGTTGTGGCGGGCGCCTGTGGTCCCAGCTACTTGGGAGCCGGAGGCAGGAGACTCGGTTGAGCCCAGGACTTGGAGGTTGCTGTGAGCTGTAATGCCACAACACACTACCCAAGGGGGACAGCTTGAGGCTCTGTCTCAGAAAAAAAAAAAGTCTCTGCTTTTGTGTATATTTCAAATATTCCATGATTAAAAAGAAATTTGTAAATACATATGTGTATTTCAGCTAAAGGAAAAATAAATGTTAAGTAGAACATTTGAATATAAAATTATATAGGCATAGAACTTGATCACAACTACAAAAAGGATTTTCCATAGAAAAATATGGGGAAAAATATAGTCTCTGGGTACAGAGATTATGATTTTTTTAACTTATATGTATTTTCCAAAGTATCTATAATAAGGCTTATTTGCTTTATTCTAAAAATAAAATTTTTATAATTTGATTAATTTTTCACATCTACTCCCACCCCAACAAAATTTCTTTCTGTAGAATATGTGGAGAACTGACTTGGAGGAAGAAAAGCTAACAGCAGAGAGATAATTTCAGAGGAAATCAAAATAATCTAACAGAAAAGTGATGAGAGTTCAGAATCAAAGCAACAACAGCAGAGAAGGAAAGAAGGAAAGGAGAAGATGGACTCGGGGCAGAAGACACGGAACAAGAAGCCGTAGTCTTCAATGCTGGACATTGCCTTGCAAGGTGCTGGAGTGTGGATATGGCTGGTTTGTCCCCACAAAAATCTCCTGCTGACTTTGACCCCCAGTGTACCAGTGCTGGAAGGTGGGGCCAGTAGGAGATGTTTGGGTCTTGGGGATGAATCCCTCATGAATGGCTTAGTGCCTTCCTCCTGGCAGTGAGTTCTTGCTCTAGCAAGACAAGATTGGTTCCCAGGGGGATGAATTAATTCCTTAAGCATGGGTTGTGGCTCGGCGCCTGTGGCTCAAGCGGCTAAGGCGCCAGCCACGTACACCTGAGATGGAGGGCTCAAATCCAGCCTGGACCCGCCAAACAACAATGATGGCTGCAACCAAAAAATAGCCAGGTGTTGTGGCTGGTGCCTGTAGTCCTAGCTACTTGGGAGGCAGAGGCAGGAGAATCACTTGAGCCCAGGAGTTGGAGGTTGCTGTGAGCT
>NW_003852409.1:9802029-9839276 GCF_000181295.1 Otolemur garnettii | reverse complement strand
TACAAACAAAAATAAAGAAAAATAATTTAATTATTTTCTGTAACCTAAAATAGATAATAAAATCATCAGGTGAGCTCATATTTATGTTTTTCTCTTCTAAAACTGTAAGATAATTATAAGTAATCCACCAACCTTTTTCCCACCCAAAATAAATAAGAGCTGGGGAGTATAAGGGGGGCAGAAAAATTAGATTGGAAAGGGTTAAGGCTCGTCTCCCTAAGGACAGTGAAAAATTCAGTTTGGTCTTTTAACCCTATTCAGATTTGACCAGTTATAGAACATAGAAAAGGCCATTGAAATAATCAAACTACAGTCTGAGACTTTGGTCCCTAAAGCAGGATCTGAGTGCATGATGTCCCAGGTAGTATCAAGCCTTCTGGGCCACAGCTCTTCACATACACTTTCCCTGAAGCTAATTCCTGCTGTGTTCTACCCTTAAGGAAGCCTTACCTCCAAGAGGCAAATGAAAAACTCCATTTTTCTATATCTTCCCCTCAAAGACAAAGTCCATGACAGAGTCCATGCTAACCTAATCCCTGCTCCCCCCCAACTCCAAAACCCTCACTGGCCATGTTTCTCCTTGTTCCTCTTCACTCTGGCCCATTTTGAGTTCCCCAAATCTGTGCTTCCTCACAGGGACTTTGTATACGTGTTCCACGTGCCTCAGTCCTTCTTCAACCAGTGAACTTCTCCTTCAGAACTTCAATCACTACTTCCCAGGCCAAGGAAATCCTCCTGACACGTGAGGTCAGACAATTAAGTTTGGAAACTCATCCTAGAAAAACTGCTGCATGCCCACTGCTGCCTAAATACCACTGTGGTCACCTTCAAGGTAGTCCCCTTGGGAAGATATGCACTGATGCCAAGGCCTAGTCTACTCTTCAGAGCAATTTTGGAACTCTTTTTTCTGGAATAGCCATCAGAACTGTCATTGTATGAGGTCAAACAATTGAGTTCATGAACGCATTCTAGGAAAAGTCCTATATACCTCATTGCTGAAAATCATTAGAGTGATTTTCCTTCAAAATGTTCCCCTTGGCCATCTGGTGACCATAGTAATATTCAGCAACGAGATATGTAAGACTTTTTCTCAGATGCGTTCATGAACTTAATTGTCCAACCTCGTATGTTCTTGGAGCACTTGGTACACTTGTAATTTGTGCATCTTTTTTTGTAGTTATTTGATGAGCATCTTCCTCTCCCACTAATTATAAAAAAGCCAACATTATTTGAATGCTTACTATGTGCCAGACACTATAGGAATCCCTTGACAGGTATTCATGCATTTTATTAGCACACTAATCCCATGAGGAAACTGAGGCACAAATGGAAAACAACAGAACTGTGATTTTCCCAATGAGGAAGAGACTGTGGTGGGATATGATCCTGGGAAGCCTGGAGCTGGACCAGCACTGACCAAGCTCCAGGTCTTCGTTTTTGCTGTTTCTATTCCTGCACCTAGCACAATGGGAACTCCAGGAGTTTGACTAAAATGACTTGTCTTGCTCAGCCTTGAGGCACTTTGACACACAGACCCCAGGCTGGGAGACAACTTTACAAATCACCTTTATCAACCCCAGCAGGCAAGGACTAGGAAACCCAGACAGAGAATGTCGTTTTTCTCAAGGTCCCACAGAACCAGAACTAGAAGCCAGGTCTCCCAACGTAGTTTCCTCTTCTTTCCATTTCATTAAAGGAAAACTCAAATGTCTCACACTGCAAAAATATTTAATGAATATTTTTTTAATTCAAATTAGCCAAAGGGTACAAGGCAAGAACTGGGGTAAGGGCTCCAAAACTCTGCAAAGGAACAGGCTCAGCTAAAAATAATGATAATAATCAGCCCCTGTCCCCTTGTTTGCTTGATAATAATTAATCACCGTCCCCTTGTTTGCTTTTCTATAATTGTTATTCTGGAGTCACACAGCTGATGGTCATAAAGATTTTTAGCTTTCTCCATAGATAACATCACCTTTTCGAAACCTAGGGGTAGTTGGTGAAATGTCATCCAAGTGCTGCATTCAGGTGAATCGGCTGACTCACCTAGACCAGCGGCCCAGACCAAGGAGCTGACTCAGCCTGTCTTGTGACTCTGCCCCCACCTACCCAGAAGCTGGTCCTGCATTCCAGTGGCTTGGCTGACCCACCCAGGCTGTGGCCCATACGGAGGGACTAATGGTTCCATCCCAGCCACTTAGTGGACCCTGACTGCCTAATCCTCTGCCCACCAAGCTGTCCTTAGAAATTTTTTCTCCCAAATTCTCAGGGAGACGGATTTGTAAAATTTCTCCCACCTCCCTTCTTAGCACTATTCCGAACTGAACTCTTCCTCTGCTGTGAATCCTGCTGTCTCTGGGTATTGGCTTCCTCTTGGGCAACAAGCAAATGAACCTGGTTGGGCAGCAACAAAAGGAATGTCACTTCCTTTCCCTGCCCTAACTTCACTGTTGTGTCAGAGGGAGAGACAGATGGGAGAGTAAGGAAACAAAACCATTTCTTCAGTGATTTGTATTTGAAGAAAAATACAAAGATTATAGAAAATTGCTACTAATGTAAATTGTTCCTTAAAAAATTATTTTCTATCTTTATTCAATTTCTTACTAGGGATGAACATTGAACATTTTTTTTAAACTCAAAATAGCCTTGCTTTTTGCAAGTCTGGGTCTTTAACTCAGAAATTTCAAATATGATTCTCTGTCGTCAATTTCTTTTGTTAGCTCAGTGGCAGCCTAGCTTGCACTGATCTGAATTTATGCAGGGTTGGGCCGTAATTCCCATTCTCTGTAAGCCTGCAACAGTACGGTCTGGACATCAGAAAGACCTCCTCGTGGCTGGGGAGGCACGACAAACAAGCCTAGCAGACCTTGGTCCCAGAGGTTGGGAAGGGAATAACATGCTTCTAGCACCAACTCACCAGTACTCGGAGATTCTTCAGAGTAAAAAAAAAAAAATACTCATTCAATGATACATTTACCAGCAGTGCTGAGGCAGTACCTGAGAGCCTGGGTTCAAATCCCATCTCCACCACTTACTAACCATGTGACCCGGAACAAGATAAATTTTCTGTGCCTCAGTTTCCTCACTGGTTAATAATAGCTGTCCACATTACCCAAGACTTGTTGGGGGGACTAATGCTGCCACACGCAAACCCTTTTCCCCTCCTTCTCCTCCTCTCCTCCTAAGATAAAGGCACAGAGGATCTGGCTAGCCCAAGCCCCAGAAGTTCACGCAGAAAGACCCTCACCTGACAGGCAACCCGAGGAATGAGCCCACCTCCACAGCCCTGTATAAAAGTGGTCTCTAACTGCCCCCACCCCAGGACACAGATGCCATCTTGGCCCTGCCCAGGTGCGTCACCCTCTCCTATCACCCCTCGTCTCTGGGTGGCATCATTTACATGTTTCATATGAAACCAAAGACCCAGAAGTGGTGGCCGCGGGAAGCTGGCTGCCAAGTCTCCCTAGTCACCCCAGTGTTCTCAGAACCTAGTCCAGTTGTACCCAGACCCGATTCCACTGACCCACCTGCCTGTAGGAGAGTCCTAGAACATCTAGCCCCAACTGCCATTTAAATGTGGGATTTCTAAACGGTTTCAAACAGAACCCCCAGGCTCAATTCTTCTACTACATCCCCCTCGCTTCTTTTCTTCATTTGTTTGCCCCTAATTAGAGGGTTTCGTCCCAGCACTGGGCTCTCTTCTGGGGTCCCGGACCTCAATTCCTTTGGTTTTTCGTTTTTCACTTCAGGCCTAGCACTGGATCCTAATGTAGGTTTCTCGTTTCTTCGTTCATTTGTTTGTGCCTAACTAGAAGGCTCTGGCCTCCCATCGTGCTCTCTTCTGGGGTCCGAGACCCCAAATCGTTTTGCATTTTGTTTTTTGTTTTTTACTTCAAGCCCAATGCTGTACCCTCTTTTAAAAGTCCTAGGAACCTTAAATTATCTAAGTAAAAATAAGGACGCCTGACCTTTCTTGATTTCTTCATTTTGCATTCCTGGTTTGGGGAAACAAGGGGCACCTTCTTTTCTACCCAGGTAGGGGGTGGACATCCGACACATGGGAGCTGGCCTTCTTACCCCTCTCCCAATAGACACGCCCGGAGGTGTCTCCTTCAACCTCAATACAAATTAGAAAACAGGATCTTTCATTTCAATATCTTAAAGAACTTAAATAATTTTCTCAAAAAAAAAAAAAAAATGGCAGATGGCCCGAAATCCTCTATCATCTTCAGGCCTTTCCCTCCCTCTGCTCTTACCCCTCCTTCCCGAGTCTTCCATCTTCCCCCTCCAGGGTTTTCTCCAGCTCCTACTGCTCCTCCAAGGCCCTCATTATCCCTCACACCAGCCATCCCAGGACTTCTCACCAGGCCCCCCAACAGCTGCGCCCCTCCCACCAGCACAGACACAGCTCAGAACCACCAGGACACAGGACTCAGAACCCCAAAGCTGCAAATCCACCTGCTCCCGTGTCCCTCACCCCCAGGGTTCCAGGGGCAAGACTAGGAACCACAGGGCTGCAACGTCCCCCCACTCTCCCCCCCACCCCCACCCCCTGGGGCTCCACAAGCCATACCACTCCCTAGGCCAGCAGGGCAGGGCAGGCTGAGCTCACGGACCCAGTAGCCGCCTCGCCCCCGACCTTTTTCACAGATGTCTGTCTGTCCCACCACTGCCCCTCCCACAGCTTGCCCGTCCATCTCTCTCCCTAGCTACACTCTCTTCTCTCCCCCAGGCCAACTCCCCCTCTAAGATATTTCAGAGTCAAAAAGTCATGGTCAGTCTCTCAAAACCAGGATAAAAACCTAGCCCTTTTCCTTGTCTCAAATCTTTTCAACTCTTTACTAATTTAAATCTTAATACCGAAGAAGAACAAAGCACTTCATCTTCCAGTTGGTCCCATATTCAGCATAAAGGAAGCCGCAAGCCCCACAGATGGAACTTCTAAATCTGGCCTTCATGGTCATTTAATAGAGATGGCGAAAGGATAGAGAAAATGAGAAAACAGGACTGATAACAGCCCCAAAAGCAGAAAAGTTTTGTGAAGTACTAACTGCCACTTTTAAGTCTTATTCAGAGATAGTGACTCAAAAAGCCCAGGCAAGAAGACCACAGGCTTCTACGAGATAGAAACCCTGCCTGCACTACGAGTCTATGTTCCTGAAGTAAAGTTTCTCAGGATGCTTCCTCCCCAGGGACTCCAAAACTGTGTCCTCCCTGCAAAGCAGAAAGACACTGGAAGCGAGAATGTATCCTCCCTAGAACAGGAGACTACATTCGCTTTCTAAACCCCGCGGCCCCCTGAGTCAACAAACACTGCTTTCATCTGACCAGCACATCTGTCTTCGAAATAGACTCAACGTCATCACAGCGGAACGGGCTTACATAATTAAATCTCTGCCAAAGGTAAGGAAGTTAATTCTAGCAAAAACCAGCACCACATCCTTTAGCTTTCCTAAATTTTAAAGACCTCTATTTCTCTCCCCTATCTCCATGATTAAAATAAAAAAATAAAATAAAATACGGCCCCCTTTGTATATTGCACGGTTTCTCAGTTCTCTAGAAGGTAAAGTTTTCTTGCTCGTCCTTTTATTATTTTCCAGTTGCCCTCCCAGCAGCCATCTTAGAGGCTTAGGTCTCATCATGGCAGGAGAAGGGGGACTTCACACTTGCTTATAAGAGGCCTGCTGCTTCTACACCAATGAGTCTGGTCTGGTATGAGAGGGCATCTCCAGGCTCCAGAAACAAGCCACCTACCTTAAATCTCAAAATGAGGGACCCTGGTTTGACAGCTCATAGGGATGCTGGATTCTACCCCTCTGGGGCCCCCTTGCTGCAAACCTCGTGTTATTAACCATTGCCCCTTATGTCATTCAATTCAGGTCTTCATTTATTCGACACAGGGTAAAAAGGTGTCAGCTGCAGTTGTACCCCAATTCTTACTATGCCCCAAACCCTCTTGCAATGTACCCCAAACCCACACAGCCCTATCAGCACCCGGTTCATCCAGCTAAGGACAACTACCGCCCTACCCAGCCAGAGCAGTTTCGGAGAACAGACCATCCCCCCCATCACCCCTTTGAACAAGAGTTGGGAATGCTGCGGGGCCTAACACAGCCACATACAAACCCCTTTTCCCCTCCTCCTTCCCATCCCCCAATAGTCTGAGCCGAAGGGCACTAACCTGACAGGCACCCTAGAATGTGCCCATCCCCCCCCCAACCCCATATAGAAGGAGTCTCTAACTGCCCCTCGGGGTGGAGATGCCATCTTTGCATTGCCCAAGCAGTCACTCTCTTTCAATAAACCTGGCCTAAACATCTCCTCTTTCAGGACTTATATGAGAAATAAACAACATAATTTAGCCCTAAAGCTAGCAGGTAAGAAACAGTCAGTAAAAGTTAGCTATTTCTACTATGACGAATTGGAACTAGGGGTTTAGCCATCATCTTAAACTCAGCAAGACCTACACAAAGTTCATTATAGGCCAATTCAACTAACTTTGATGAAGCCGGTTGCCATTACAAACTTCACTTCCTTGAACTTTTTCACACCTGGTTAAAATGGCTTACTTATCTCCACTTTACAGATAAAGGCCCTGAAGCCCAGAGATGTGGAGTGATTTGCCCAGGGGCACACAGCAAGCCCCAGGTTGCCTGACTCTGAGTCAGAACTCTTGAGCCCTGAGAAATACAACACCAGAGTGTCAACAACAGGATCACCTTTCACAAGCCTGGAAGCTACTGCAGAGGGGGTGGTGACATGTACCAGTGAGCTTCAGAGAATCCAGGTCAGAGGCTGAATTAGATCTGTCTTTGCAACCAAGAGCAGCTGCCTCCCATGGGACCCCACAGGACCACCTCTAATGCTCTGCAAGGAGGCTTCCTGTCCTTTATTCTGACATTGTCTTTCCCACCAGCAATGACATCGAAGCTCAACCCTGGCTTATTTTAATGCTCTGGATTGTTTAAATGCCTTCTCCCTGAAAAGGGCTGTGGAAAAACTATATCATGTGCTCTTTGGAAAGCCTCCCTCGGCAGCCAGAGTAGATGCCTTCATGGTTACATGTCACCGACAAAGCCCGCTGTCTCCTAATAAGAGAAGGCAAAAAGTAGAAGGTCTCTGCAAAATATTCAATAAATAAACGAAACATGAATGTTTTGAGAAGCGCATTAGTAAATAGGAATGGGTCTAAAGGAACTCATCAAACAGACAAAGAGGAGTGTTTTACTTGGAAGTGAAAAAAAAGGAACTGGGAAAGTAGAAGGATGCGAAAGCTACGCCAGATATTTGAAGGCCTATCATGTGAAAAGGGGGCAGGGTGAATTTCAAGTGTCTCCAAAGGACAGCAGAGTCATGATCAGGGCTACCAATGATGGAACAGGCTGGGTGGGAGAGTATGGGGTTAAGGACACAGGCACTGGAGCCCAATGCACTTAAATTCTTTCTCTGCAACATCAAAAGCATCGGTTTTCCCCATCTGTAGAATGGGAGTGACAATAATAGCATAATAATAGCAATCTTACATGATAAGGTTGTTGCTCATATTAAATAAGATAATCTCTAGGGCTCATCACTATGCCTGGTGCATATACACATAGTCCGTTCTCCACACAATGTCAGCTGTTGTCCTCACTTTTTGGAGGAAGTGAGTTCTTTGTCCTTGGCTGTATTCAAGCAGCTACTTATGATCAATGAGCTGCAAAGCTGTGTTGGGAAAGAGATTCGTGCATTTGGCAGCAGGTCGGATTAGGTGACCTTTAAGTTTCCTTCCACACTTGGGTTTTGAAATCCTTTGTTTCATGGAAACAGAGGATCCTATGAAGTCCTCTATGGGACTAGCCTTGGAGGCTCCCGCTTTGAGGTTTTGTTTTTCCATTTTTGTACTTGCAAATCCTTGCTGTGGAGCAGGATCTGGAGAGTGAGTCTTCTTTTGCTTGATAGTTGCATTCCTGGAATTCCCAGGATTCCAGTCCCTTTTCCTCCTCTCATTGTAAACATTAGGTTCTTGTGGTGAGGACAAAAAGGTCACTTTCCAAACCGCATTTGCTCCCAGACTCTCCTCTGAATAATTCAACTCAACCTGGGTGAGAGCACCAGGCTTTAGGCTGATCTCAAGCCTGTTTGACAGGAACACTGCTGACTTAGGCTAACAAGAGGTCATTGTTTGAGCGGCAGAATGGCCTCTTGCCTTTTTAGTGAGCAGCATCAGGTATGGGGGCATGAAATGAGTCCAAGAGACTCCTTGCAGCTGAACCAGAGGCAGCCAAGTACCTTCCCAAATTCCCTTCTTAGCAGGACCAAGCTTTCAAAGAGGAGGAGACAGAGGCATTTATTGGGGGTTGCTACTGCCACCGCTTTATAACCACAATATAAAGTAACTCCCACAACACAGTGAAGATAAGCTCTTTAAAGAAAATATAAAAGCATTAGCTTGGCAATTCACCCAAACCTCATCATGCACCATAGACATTTTTGAAGTTTAACAAAGAAAAGCACATCATTAAAGAATACTGCTCTATCACCATTCTTATGCAAATCCTTCCAGATAGTTGGGTGGAAAATTCCATCTAACACACAGCAAGAAATAAATGTTGCAGGGTGGAAATTTCAGCTATACTGAGTGCATCTATCACTTGTATAATCCAAACTACTGTATGTGCGCTGACTACAGAATTAGTATTGATCCATTCACCATGTAAACATCAAGTACTTTCTATTATTACTTGAAATAGCATGCTATCACAATTTCTATTTCCTCCTTCTATCTTAAATAGAAGTATTGCACATTAGCCCTTTCCTTCATGTACTTTTTTGCACAGCTATCTAACTACAGTGTTCAGTGCTGTGCTGAGCTTCCTGCAGACATCTGCAGTATTAGCATTAAAGTACTTTATTTTCAAGTCATCTCTGATGGAAGACAATACAACTTTCATTTACCCAAAAACCTGTTACAGGGCTTTTCTTAGAAAAAAGTACATTCTCTCTCAATCTCTCTCTCTCTCTCACTCTCTCTCTCTCTCACACACACACACACACACACCATTCTTTGCTCCTCATTCCCTCACTGAGACCACCATCATCCGTATGTCTCCCCAGACCCACCCCCCACCCCCCAATAGGACAGGACCACCAAGTCCATGGAGCTCTAAGGTAGTGGGAAAAATATTTGCCAAGGCTGAGAATGGTATTTAATTTCAGGATGACTTGTTACAGAAGCTCAAGACTTGACTCCCTGTTGCACTGTTCAAATGTCTGGGGGTGTAAAGAAAAATTACTTTGGAGAATCAGTTCTGATGTTTGAAACCCTATAAAAGCATAGCAAGGAGTAAGCCTTTCCCTCTCTCCCCCTCCCTGCCTTCCACGGCATAACAGCATGTGGAAATTTGGAGTGGGTTCCAGACACTGGAGGGTCAATTTTAGCTCAAATAGCTTGGAGCTACATATCACATAATTCATGTCTTCTGGTGCCTGTGGCACTCCCTGGGCACCACATGCATCCTGCCCCGGCCCACAGTGCTGCTTGTTACGCTGGCCACGCTCTGAACGGTACTCACTGCATGTGACTTAACTAGATTTCCAGTGTCTTCAGAGCCCAGCAGTGGCTCGCCTCAGAACAAACATAATTTCATTTCTGTCAATGGGAAGCTATACCTTGCAACCTTAACCTACCGCGGAGCCAGTTTTCATGGATGTGTGTAACACCCCGTTAACACAATCCAAGTTGTTCACAACCCTTGTTCTCTTTAGCCAACATGTAGAACCTGCACATTTTCATCTGGAAAAAAAAAAGAAAGAAAAGAAACAATAGCTGTGGCTCTATTTAATGAAGAGAAAATATCTGGAATCAGCAGAGGATGATTTAACCACCATCTGCATGTCCATTCTCTTTTCAGCCAATCTTAGAAATAATAATTAATTAATTGAAACCCTTGTTAATAGAGGATGGTTTTGTTGCCAAACTGAAGGGATGCAAATTCAAACAGATGAAATTCTAAAATTGAAGAGTGTGTGTTAATTATTCCAAAAAGAGAGAGTGAGGAGGTTATAAAAGAACTGTACATCTAGTTCTGCCTCTCATAAATCTCCAATTTTCTGTCTTGACACCAACTAATCAGTCTCTTGAATGCTGAACACAGCAACCGAGTTCTAGTCACCTGCCTACTCAGTGCACCTTCCAGAAGTGGAGCCAGATTTAAGACATGCACATACACACAATCTTTCTTGTGTACCATCATCTGAAGTGAATAAAACCTCAAAATACTGGATCAGAAGGCTTCATGATAATTGCATCAATGTTTTAGAAAAATAAAATCCATCCTTTAATTAATTAAACTACAAACGGTATCCTAGCAACCACTGTTAGTTACCTATCCATTCTTCCTTCCTTGCTGATTTTAACCAGGTAACCACCAGTCAAGGGAAGGTGACCCTCTCCCCAGCCCAGAGTAAATTCTTGAACAGGTGGTAATAGATTGAACTAATGCTATTTTCTTGGCAGCAACTGGTTCAGGAGTGGGAGAATGTGTTTTCGGGCCAACAAATGAGACTTGAAGAAATCAGTTTGAAGGTCTTCAAGGAGTTTTCTCTCTCTTGAAGGAGAGTTGGTGGTGAGCCCACCAGCAGTAAAAACACTGTATGGTGTTGTATCTGTACGTAGCCCCTGACCCACAGCAGCCAGAATATGCAAGATGCAGAGAATCTTGATCTTTCTTGACCTGCCAAATTGACCAACCTTGAAGCAGCTCTGCTGTGGGCTTCCTGTTTAAAAATGAAAATCATTACTTTCCACATGGTCAGAGTTCCAGCACCACAGTCAAAAGCATCATGACTGCTATCGGTGATTATTGATCTTTATGTAGAGAAATTAGAGAAATGAACATCTACTCACTTCCTCTTTTTCTAGACTTGTTTTCTGTTGTTTATTTGTTTGTTTGTTTGCTTTTGAGACAGAGTTTCACTCTGTTACCCAGGGTAGAGTGCCATGGCCTACACGGCCTAACCTAGCTTTACTGGACCTTAGACCTGGATGAACTTCTTAGTAAAAATAGAAACATTCATATGTTTGAGCAGATACGGATTAATGTTGCTCTAAAAATAAGAGATATTTGGGAGGCTGAGGCAGGAAGATCACTTCAGGTCAGGAGTTTGAGACCAGCCTGTGCAAGCGTGAGACCCCATCTCTACAAAATATTGAAAATTTAGCCAGGCATGGTGGCACACACCTGTGTTCCCAGCTACTTGGGAGGCTGAGACAGTAGGAGGATCACTTGACCCCACGAGTTTGAGGTTGCTGTGAGCTATGATGATATCATTGTACTCTAGCCCAGAAAACAGAAAGAGACCCTATCTCAAATAAATAAATAAGTAAATAAATATATAATAGATATTGGTAAGGCTTAATATTTTCAAACCCCCACCCTCCCAAAAGAAGTTTCACAATGGCCTATTAACCACATATCTGTTCTATGGAAAACCTATGAGCATCCAGCCAGTGTGAGCAAACCTTCAAGAGGCACCTCACAGTAAAAGGGGAGGGAGCAATCACTATATGAAAAGAATACTCTCTGAAGCCCCCGGAGCTTCACAGCTTTTAGAAAATAAAGACCTCCCTCTGCAGTAGCATAGCATTCCCCAAGATTGCTAAGACAGAAACCCCTGCCTTCTTCTGAAGGAATCCGGCAGAAGCCTAATCACAGTTCTTCAGATTGGAGAGGGGCAGGAGCCTCTCCCCATCCACGTGGTCCACACCCACTGATGGCCCTGATCATTTCCACTGACTGCTAGGACTCCCTGGAGTACTTGTTAAAGTGATGATCTAAACCAAAATGAGGGGCCATCCAGTGTTTTATCTAATGCAATTTTTGAAGTGAGAAGAAAAAGACAAGCAGTCCTAACAGTTTAAACAAAACAAACAAAAAGCTTTAGTTTGTAGGAAAACACGCAAATCAGTGGTGAAGTGCTTTATCAATGCAAGGAAAATGCCGACAGCAACACCAGTGAAAGATTCCTCCTCCTTACTTCTAGGTCAGGATTCTACTGTAGTCCTCTAAGAAGTTTGGCTGAAAAGAGGGAAAAAATAATAATAATAACTACCTAAACATAGCTTCAAACATCTGCAGGAAGAAATTAGAGAAACAAGGTCTAAAAGCGGATTGCAGTGTTCTTTAAAAAGGTGGGGTTCTACCATAAACAATACTATTATAAGACAAAGACAGCTTGGGAGAAAATATTTGCAACACATACAACAGACAAAGTCTGAATATCCACACTATATGGAATTTACAAAGAAACTCAAATTTTTTAAAAGACAGCTCAATATGAAAAGTAGGGTAGGATTATGGACAAGAAAAATACAGGTGACCAAGAAACATAAGAAAAGATTCTTGGCCCCTCTCCTGATTAGGGAAAGGTCAACTTTTGAAAAAATGAAAAACTCTTTTTGCCCATTTTGTTTGCAGAAAATTAAGACAGATAATACCCAGGGTTGGAACTAAAGTGGAGAAATGGGCGCTCTCACACATTTGCAGGAGTGTGGATTGGAACACAGTTTTGGAAGATAATTTGGCAATGTCTATCAAAGTTAAAATTCAATTCCATTTTAGGAGTCTGTGCTACGGATATATTTGTGCATGCCCGCAGAGCTATAGCTACAGGGATATTCACTACAGCATTGTCTGTAATTGCAAACCTAGGAAACAATGTAAATGTCCATCAATAAGGAGCAAATTAAATATATTCTGGTGTGTGCATAAAAGAAAATAATGAGCAAACATTAAAAACATGAAAGTAGATAAGTACATACTAGTGGAACAGCATCTGAAATATTAAAAAAAAAAAAAAAAAGACAATGCAACTTCCCCCCTAAAAACAAAACAAAAAGAAGAAAGAAGAGAATAGATATATATTTTTTTCTCTCTCTCTTTTTTATATACCTACTACAATGCCAGGAATGTAGTGGACACCCAGTGCATATTTAGTGGAAGTACAAATGACTTGATAATATTTTCTGAAGGAATGGATGAATGAATGAATGAATACACGTGTAATCATATGAAAAAAAATTTAAGATACATAAATTTACTTCACTCTAAAGGGAAGGAGAATCATTTTTTATCATTTTCATTTTTTTCATAATTTGTTTTTAAACCTTCTGGGTACACATGCGATTGTGTCACAACAACTGAAATAGAAAAGTTAAGAATCTACCTCCATTGTGTAAAGACATTACTATCATAAGCAATAGAGATAAGCAAAGGAAAAACAGAGAATGTTTTCAACTTAGACAACAGAGTTAACTCCTGAAAAGAGAGAGCTCTTATCAATGAATAAGATAGCAAGAAAAAAAAATACAGAGCCAAATGGTACGTGGCAGACAGCAGTGATGGTCTACCATTATCTATTTTTCTTTCTTATAAATAGAATCATTTGGGGGGTAAGGCCAGTAACATGTTTATTTCCCTCCCCCCCCAAAAAAGTACCAGTGACCAAAAAGTATATGAAAAGATATTCAACTTCACATAATCAGGGAAATACAAATTAAAACAAAATGAAATACTTGGATTTTGCTCGTAACATAGGCAAAAAAGGAAGGAAAAGATTTCCAGAATTGACCAAGGTGGAGATAAGAATGCTCAGAGATGATGGAAGTGCACACTGGCATAATAATTGGGACAGTAATTCGACAATATCTATCACATTTTAAAGTATATCATCTTGAATCCAGAAATTCCATTTCTAGGAATTTGTCCCACAGAAACCTTTACACAATTACCCAAAGAGGTATGTACCCTAGAGGTGTGGTCCCCACGCCCCGGGCTGTGGACCAGTAAAGGACCAAGGTCTTTTAGGAACTGGGCCCCATGGCAAGAGCATTAGTTTCTCATAGAAGTCTGAACCCTACTGTAAAGTGTGCATGGGAGGGATCTAGTTTGCGTCTGTTAATGATAATCTAGTGCCTGATGATCAGAGATGGAAATGTAATGTGATTGAATCATCCACCCCCAGCTGTGAAAAAATTGTCTTCCATGGAACCTGTCCCTGGTGCCAAAAAGGAGAGGGACCACTGCACTAGAACTTTATTCATTAGCAATAAACTGGAACTGTTTTATTTATTGCTCAATGGGGCCATGAACAAGGCTTAACAGTCAAGATCTCTACCCTGATGGAGACTGCCTCCAAGAGGATGGAAGAAACGGACAAGAACCAAGAAAACAAATAAGGTAAGTTCTAATAATGTAAATACTGTAAAGAAAATAATAAACAAGAAATAAAGTGGCTGGGTAAGGGAGGAAGAAGGGTGGAAGAGAGGCTATTTTAGATGGAGCGAGGAGGGGAGGCCTCTCTGGAGGGTGCCATAGACCTAAAATCAGGATTATAAGAAAGAACCAAGCTAGAAAACTCAGGAACCCCAGACACACAGGAGTGAGAGGAGAAAGAAAAGTCCAGTGTGGATAAAGCATGAAGAATAAGAAAAGAACAAGATGAGATTGGAGAGGAAGCCAATGGCCTAATCATTCAGGCTTCAGATGCAGAGTTTAGGTTTTATTCCCAAGGAGGGAGAGAAGCCACTGGGGTATTAAGCAAGGAGAGACAGGACCAGATTCACCATGTGTAAAGCTAGGTGGAGAATGATACTAGAAGATGACAATGAAAGCAGAAAGAATAGTCATGGGGGCCCAGCATGGGATGCTGACGGCTTTAGACTAGTCTGAAGACTGGAGAATGTACAGCCCACAGACAGGGAGCAGCTGCTGGAGGCAGAGCCTTCCAGATGTGCTAGGGGATTGTGCTTGAGGTCTGATGGCACAGAAGGATTTGAAGATGCCTCTGAGACTTGGGGCTGAAGCAGCAGCGTAGGGTGGTGGTGCCATTTACTAAGATGAGAAAGTCCTGGGGAGGAGGAGGTATAGAGGACAGAATCCAGAGTCTCGTTTTGAACTTACCAAGCCTGAATGCCCTATGAGACCAGCAACTAGAAATAAAGTTGGTAATTAACATATATGTTTGCAAATGCACAGAGAAAAACCTGGGAGGTTATCTGCCTCCCTGATAAAGGGATTCTCTCCAGGAAGCAGAATGGGGGCGAGGGAGAGGAGGGGAAGTGGGGGAAGCTGTCTCTACATTTTACCTCAGGTATGTTAGTAAGGTTTGGAATGTTTGAAATAAATATGTATTACTTTTGAAATTTAAATAAATGAATATAAATAAAAGAAGACTAACTGGGTGATTTTCGAGTTTCCCCACAGAGCTTTTTCTTCAAACAAAATCTCACCCAGAATGCTCGGCCCACTGTCATCATTCAGGCTCGGCTCAGCCTTCACCCTCAGAGAACCCATCTCAACCTTGGGTCCAAAGCAGCTCTGGCCCTTCCTCCCCTCGATCAGTCTGTGCCATTTCTCGTTTTGATGTGTTTGTACCACTTACCACCCCAAATTAACTTGCCTTCTTATTTGTTTACTTGTCTTCCCTGCTAGAATATAATCACCAAGAGAGCAGGGGCCTGATATGCCAATTTCTTCGAATAGCACTACACTCCGGATCATGGATTGCAAACAGTAAACACAATAAATACATTTTTCATTAAAAACGAATTTGAAGTGTGGCTAGGGAGCTACCACAGTCTTGCCCAATGTCTCTCTCTCTCTCTCTCCCCCCCAGTCCTTCCCACCACCCCTGGCTGACATCCTGAGACCCCACCACGTCCCTGTAGGAAGTGGTGTAAAAATCACAGATTGCCTGATGGCTCAGACTTTCCCAGCTTGGACAGTCTGCAAGGGTATCATCTAAGCTACCACCTCTGGGGCCTCACCTCTCTTAGACTCCCTCCAACCTATCTGTGGTCCAAACTTGTTCCCCTCCACCCCCTGACCGCCCTTATCCAGGCACTCCAAAAAGTGCCTGCTGTCCCTGCACTGCCCCTGTCCATGGAGTCACTAGCAAGTTTCCACTAAAGTCCTAAAGTTCCAGAGACAAGGCTGACCAGGGCCCTGCCACGGGACCCTGCTACAGGGCCCCCCAGCTGTACATGGGGGCCAATGCAGGGAAGAGTCATTTCCAGCAGAGTGGGCTGAGGGAGCACTCTGGCACTCTGGCAGCTCTCCGGGGCCTGCGGTCAAGACCAATCGAGTCCCAGTCTCTCTGCAAGCTTTCCTGGTTGTCCAGAGGCCACACAGTCACAATTAAATAAAGATTGGCTGCCATAAAGACTCGGTTGCAGTCTTTATGAGTTACAGATGAGGGCAGTACTCCTCTTCCAAGAAAGGGAAGTGTCCACTGTCCGTCCTGCACAGTCCTGGGCCATCTCAAGCAAGGGTCAGCAAGTATCCCCGGGCACTGTCTTCTGCCCTTCCTGTGGCCCAGATGGAGCAGCCCTCTCCTCACACCACACTCCTCCCCAGGCCTGGGGCTTGCCCCCGGGCTGCTGCCTACCTCGTCTGGGCCATCATCTCTAGGCAAGAGCCTCCCACACCTTCAGCACCACAGGTGTTCAGTGACCCTGTCATTCTCAGGACCTTGCATAGGTCAGAATTGTCTTCCTCACACCTAATATCGTCCCCGGCCACTGTGTGGGCTGAGGATAAAACTCAGGGCAGACTGAGCCTCAGGGGTAAAGCCCCAGTCAGCCAGAGCAGTGCACAGGGCTCTAGCCTTGCTACGCACAGTGATTCTGTCAAGAAGGAAGGGGCTGGAGGAACACTTTCCCCAGAGCCCAGCGCGGTGCTCAGGGGCCACCTGCTGGCAGTCCCGGGCATGTGTGACTCTGGGGGCGGGGCTGCTGAGCCCCAGAGCTCCTGAAGGGACACACACAGAGTCACTCTGATACACGGTACACACACACACAAGCACGCGTGTACATACACAGATGCGCACCTGTACGTGCACGCAGACCAGAGCCCAAACATGTGAGCACAGGGACATGAGAGAATTACATGTGCACTCACACATGCACCTGCAAACACCCACACGCAGGTACTTGCACACGGCACGCAGTGCGCATAAGTGAGTGGGCGTGGCCCCAGCTGAGCTCCTCCCTCTCCCTCAGCCCCTTTCCCACTCTCACTCCAGATATCGCATAGGGAAAGACAAAGCCACGTGGCCTCTGCCCTCCCGCTCTGAGGTGGCAGGTACTGCCCCCTCCGTGGCTCAGATACCAAGGGGCCCCTCCTGGGGTTTCAGCTCCACCTGAGGAGAGGACTGATCTGCCTGCACACGGCTTCTCCTCGCCTGTGGCAGTGTTTCCGACAAGTGTGTGGTGGCTGAGGTGGGCCGTGGCAGCATGAGGACGCAGACCTGAGGGCCCCGGGTGACAGTAATTTCAGTATAGGGAGCAGCTGCCCACTAGGCGCCCCCACAGGGTAAGCCACAGCAGCAGAGGCACAGCGTGCCCTTCAACCCTCAGGAAGCTGAAGCAACAGGCTGACCTCTCAGAGGGGCACTGAAGGGTTGACAGGGCCTCAGAAACCCAGTTTCAAGAACAGGGGGAAAGACTAGTATTTACTGAGTACCTACTGTATGCAGGCATTGTTCCTGCATTCTGTCATTCCATCCTTGTTTCCCTGCAAGGTAAGGAGTATTGTCAGACTTCACAATGCCCCCTAACAGTCTGCCACCGAGGCCCGTTCTTTTCCTTCTTAATAACCCTCAGATTCTCTTCTGGGGCCCCACAAAGCCCAAACCACCATTGGCTCTTGCCTGGGCCACTGGATGGCCCCCTAACTGGACCCACTTTTTATCCCATCCAATCTACCCTCCCTTCATAAAGACCAACTGGTTTTTAAAACATGGAGCTTAAAGTTTTTTAATGGCCCCAGTGACTTTTTATTGCGTTCCAAGCCCTACTCTCTGCCTTGCACCCTCACTGGTCGCTTCTGGTCCCGGTCACTCTGGTCCCTCATGTCCTCCACCCTCCCTGCTGGCTCTTCTCAGTTCTCACATGGTCACACCTCCTTCCCTCCCGGGGACTTTGCTCATGCTGTTCCTGCCCCTCCACTCTTCCCGTCCCCTTGCCTGGGAGCCTCCTCCTGGATGCCCGCCTGCCCCCACCCTCTCTCCTCGAGGTTTTCTATCACAATCCGCAGCCAGACACATGATTGTATTTGTGCCATCGTGGGATTTACTTCTCTCCACTTGTCCCCCAGGCTCTAGGCTCCGTGAGAGCAGAGACTTTGTCTCTCGCTCAGCTATTTATGTCAACTTCCCACAAAAGGTGCATGCTGGAGAAGACGAGAGCCAAGCCAGGTCCCTCTGACTCCAGACAAGGCTCCCTAATTCAACAAGTCTCTCTGTGTTCCAGATGGAGATGCCACAAACAAGGGCCAGTCCTTTCTGGAGCCAGGGGCCTTCTAAGTTAGTCCCTGGCTTGAAGCCAGTCCAGCCCACCCTTCAGTCAGCCCCAACACGCAGCAGGCCTGACGGTGCACTCAGACTTCTACCTTCGCAGGTCCCTAACACCATCTTTCTTGAGCAAAATAATAAATTTCCAGCTGGCAAAAGGCAGTACCTACCTACAGTCTCTGGTTGGCAGACAAACAAAAATAAACCCAGGAACTAAAGAAAACAGCCAGCAGGTACCTCATCTTGGGGAGGCAGGAGGAGGTTCCTATCATGGTAGCAAGGGCATAAATAACAGAGAAGAGATTGACCAAGGAAAGTGCACAGCCTGTGTACACCTGTTAGATGTGCATCACCCAAAGGACAAAACAGGCCAGCGGAGCTCCTGGGACTTCTGTTTAGAAAACTTGACATAGATAAGCCTCCTTCACAGGAGCCGCTACCTGATTTGTAGGGTCCTTTATTCAAAGATTATTAAGAATCTGACAGCAGTGGCAGCAGAGCAGGAAGCCGAGGGCCCTGTGCAATGGCACAGGTTGGGTGCCCAGGCAGGCAGCCCTGCTCCTTCACTCTGGAAAGCTGGACAGGCCAGAACTGGAGAGAATCCGCAACACAATTCAGCTTAGGACACCTCCACCCACTAGCACTCACCTGTGCCCAGGTTTGCCCTCAGGAAGCTCTGAGCCAAATGATGCAATGATAATAAGTGTACACTTAAAGAAAATAACAGAGTGTACCTTTACTCCACTGTAGGTGGGGTGGAGGTGCCATTCCACATCCCGGGATCCCAGAGGTGACCGTATTAAAGTGCAAACACACCCTGGGGTATTATCGCATGCACAGCACCACCCATCAATTATTTCATTCACACTCTGCAGAAGCCTGGGTGAAATATTTGCTTAGCATTTGGGGAGAAGGAGTAAGAGAAAATCTGGCTGAAGAGAGATGCTGTAAGGAGGTGAGGGTCACTGGAGAGCCATATGTCCCCTTGAGGTCCTCTGTGTCTGTGGGGAAGAGAATTGACAGGAAGAGAAGGAATAGTTTCTAAAATAAAGAGGGACGGTGATATCCAAGGCTTTGTCTTCTCCCAGCACTGCCAAGATACTGTACAGACACTTGACTCAGAGGATCCAAGCTGTAATCCTGATTCTGCATCTTCCTAACTGTCTGTGCTGTGACTTAACTTCTCTGGTCCTTGATCTTCTCATCTGTAAAACGGGAATGATGTTGAGTTGTCAGGAGGAATAAGTAAAATTGTATAGGTTGAAAGGACCTATAAACTACACATGTGTCTGAATTTTAGGTGGTATCTTTTGTATGGTATTTATATAGCTGATAGCAGCTCATTAATGATCCAGATTAAGATGTAGGAAAGTGAAGGAGAAGAAACCAAAAGTAGAAAAAAAGTGGAATAAAAGATTAACTCATCCCCGCTTCATATCCACGTTTACTGCCTTGAGAAATACCTAGTACAATCTTGGAGGAGTGACTGATTTTGGAAGACCTCCCCCTGGAGACCTGGACGGCCATCACCAGACTCCACTTTTGCTTCTCTCCACAAGAGGAACTCCTCTGATATCGCAGGTTTCTAGGCCAATACCCCAGGAAGACTAGAGGTGAGGTTGTGGCCATCAGTCATTCACACCATATTTTTAACTGTGATGATTGTAATTTCATTCGAGTAAACTACACTCCTGTACAGGAATCTTGGAGGTGTTGTTGTTTTGAGACAGAGTCTCACTATGTCACCCTGGGTAGAGTGTTGTAGCACCACAGCTCACAGCAACCTCAAACTCTTCGGCTCAAGAGATTCTCTTGCCTCAGCCTTCCAAGTAGCTGGGACTATAGGCACCCACCACAACACCTGGTTATTTTTTTGTTGTACTTGTCATTGTTGTTTGGCAGGCCCAGGCTGGGTTGAAACCTGCCAGCTCTGGTGTATGTGGCTGGCAACCTAGTGGCTGAGCTACAGGGGCTAGTAGAGGAATTTTGATAGATGCAATACTGCCTCCCTTAAAATCACCCAGGACAACTCTGCCTCTCTGTACCACCGGGGGTGGGAATTTCGAGCACCTTCATTCCTGGAGCCTGGAGCTGCAATTTTCTTAAAGAGAAGGGCCAGGAAAGAGATAAAGGCAACCTTAACTTCCCATATACAATGATAGCAACTGCTTTCACCTGCTGTCTACTACACTGACCCAGGCGCTCTAACAGGAGCTTCCACATTCAACTATCACACAAGTTAGGTCCTAACCCTGTCTTGAGACTTCAGGAAGGGATTTTCTTTTTGTTTTTTAAATTTAACCCTTATATAACCATTACCATGTGTAAAACCTTTACAAATATTAATTTAAATCCACTTACCCACCCTATAAAGTAGGTACTAAGCATATCACTCCTATTTTATTTAGTGGAAACAGGCCAGAAGATGAGGTATCATCTTAGTGTCACAGAGTCAGGAATTGGTAGAACAAGGATTCAAACCCAGACAGACAGGCTCCAGAACTCATGCTCTTAATCTCACTAGACTCAAAAATCAGGTAGAATAAAGTGTAAGCTTAACTCCAGAACTTGGTCTGTTAATGTGCAGACCATTTGGGTTTTAACTGCACAGGCATTTGCAAATGTCAGGATGCTACATCATTTTTTCATGGAAGAAACTAATATGGATTAAAACTTTCGGCTTTGAATTGAAACAGACATGGGTTCAAAGCCTAGCCCTGCCATTTGCTAAACTGGGGACCTTCAGACAACTAACTGGACACCACCATGATTAGTAAAGTATCTCAGCAACAGAAAACCAAACACCGTATGTTCTCACTAAATCGGAGCTCACAGATGGGTCCACAGGGGCTTTCTCTTACATGTGAGAAAGCCAGGAGGAGGCGCAGAGGGTGAGTGTAAGATAAAAACTTACTTATTGGGTGCAATGAGCACTATTATGGTGATGGGCGCACCAAAAGCCCTGAATTCAGCGTTATACAAGATGCCCATGTACTAAAAACACTTGTACCGCTCTCCCAAAAAGCTTCTCTGTCCCTTAGTTTCTTCAACTGTAAAATGGACATTATGATATCTTTTATCTTTTAGAGTTAAGACTTGGCACAGGGCTGGGCCCGGAGTCCACCCTCAATAGAGGTCCGTAGCTTCTCCTCTTAACACCATCGTCTTCATGTCATCAATGTGGATGAGTAGGGCAGAGTAAGAAGAGTGTGGAATTTGGAAATAGGAAATCCTAGATTAAAATGTGGCCACATAATTCATCCACAGCGTGGCCTGGAATAAATCACTGCACTCCCCTTTCCTCCTCTGTAGGATGGAAATGACCATAAGAGCAACCTCTCTCAGCATTTGTCAGGATCACAGAGGCTCATATGTCAAAAGAATTATCAAGAAACAAATATATGTTGGTCACTGTTTGTGTTACATAAAACCACCCATCTGTAGTGCGTGGAATGGTGGCCTCCACAACAAACAGCTACTTCCCAACCCCCTTAAAGGGGACAGGTGACCTTATTTGGAAAAGGGGTCTTGATAGATGCATTAAGGATCTTGAGATGAGCTCCTCTTGTATTAGCTGGGTGGGCCTTAAGAATGACAAGCATTCTTTTAGGTGACAGGAGAAGACCCAGAGAACGGAAGAGAGGGACATGTGAAGACTGAGGCAGAACTTGAAGTCATGCTACCACAAGCCAGAAAACACCAGGGGCCACCAAAAGTGGGCAGGGGCCAGGAAGTGTTTTCCCCTAGAAGGTTTGGAGGGAATATGACCCTGTTGACATCTTGACTTTGGAATTCTGTCCTCTGGAACTGCAAAAGTACTAATGTCTGTTGTTTAAGTCTTTTTTAGCTGGGCATCGTGGTGGACCCTGTAGTCCCAGCTACTAGGAAGGCTGAGGCAGGAGGATGACTTGAACCCAGGAGTTTGAGGTTACTGTGAACTAGCCTGATGCTATGGCACTCTATCCTGAGCAACAGAGTGAGACTCTGTCTCAAAAAAAAAAAAAAAAAGAGAGAGAGAGAGAGAGAAGAAGAAAAAGAAAAATAGATTTCATTTACAGTAATTTCTTTTGGCAACCTGGAAACTCTCTAGGAAACTAATTAATACACTGCACCCAGAGAATGGGCAGTGGGGTCGGGGGAGCCCATGAGGAACCTATATTAGTCTACTTGGCCTGCCATAACAGGACACCACAGACTCCTTATATAGCAACCATTGATTTTCTCACAGTTCTGGAGGCTAAAAGTCCATAATCAAGGTGGTGCCAGCAAATTCAGCCCCTGGTGAGGATTCTCTTCCTGGTTCATACACACAACTGTCCCTTTCACCGTGTGTCTCCTTCGGCCTTTCCACTCAGTATGGATGGAGAGAAAGCCCGAATGTATACTATCTTCCCCTCTTTATAAAGACACCAATCCTATAGGATTAAGGTCCCATCCTTATGACCTCATTTAACCTTAATCACTTTCATAAAAGGCCTCTCTCAAAATATAGTCACTTTGAGGGTTGGAAATTTAATGTGTGAATTGGGCTAGGGACAGACGTAATTCAGTCCATAATAGAGGCCATGCAAAGAATGTGTTAAAATCCAGAGCAAACAGACACAGCTCCACTCTGGCAAGTACAGATGCTCCAGAGAACAAATCAATTTTCTGGACCAGGATCTCAGGGGATTTCCTCAGTTGATGGTCCAAGAAGAAGTAGCAGCAAGGGCAAGGCCTGGAGGAAAACTTGCTACGCCCCCGGCCGCCTTCTCAGGTCGGCCTCACATTTCCTTTATGCCTGGCCACTGCTATCCCCCTTCATTTTATTGCTAAAGTGGTTGGTCTCCCCACAGAGAAACAACCACAAAATTTCATTTTTGAAAAGTGAAGCCTTAGACTTGAAATACCTCCAAAGAGTATCTGAATCCCTCCAAACCATATAAGGGGGTGGTGCTTATAAAAAAAAAAATCTGGATAGATTTGAGTTTTGAACAGCAAAGATGGCTACAATCGTTGTATTACAGAATTATTAAAAAGCAGTTTATCCTCAAGTGGATGGGAAGATACATCAAATCCAAATGGCAGAAATTCGAGTAGGATGTGCAGTGATAAAGCAAGAGCATCTGGGGTAACTGCTCAGAAATTTGAAGAGTTCAGCGTGTTAAAGTAAGTCCTTGGATACCTGGTAAAATCTAAGAAAATCAGCCCTACCTTTCTCTGCCAGGTTAGATGTGGGTGAGAATAAACAACGAAAACTTTCTAAATCATCCTGGATTTGAAAATAAATAACTGATCATTACTGATCACCATCCATTCTTGCAATACCCACTTCCCTTGAATGTGTATGACGTATTTGTTCAATAAGTGTTTACTCAGCTCCTGCTATGTGCCAGGCATGATGCTGGATCCTGAGGATTTGATCATAAACAAAAATACTGCCCAGCCAGAAGGTGGGTTAACCATTGGCATTTAGAGGTCCAACCAAGGGCACAGGAGCTAAGAAACAAGGAGGCATGGAAAGGAACTGGGCGGAGGGGGGGAATCCAGAGACTGACCATCGTATGAACTAGACTCATCGGGTTTTGTTGAGACCCAGGAAGAGCAAAACCACTGTCTGCCGAGGGTGTCCTGATTGACAGAGGGATAGTGAAGCATCTCAGGTCACAATACAGGGCCCCAGACCATTGCTGGGTCCCCTTCTCTGCTCTAACAAAGAGGCCGATGCAAATCCAAGCCCATCCACCTGGGAGGAAGAGAAGGGCAGGTGGCAACAGATGCCACTTCCTCACCAAGGTGGGGATGAGATGGGATGAGAGGGAACTTGTGCAGGGACATCAGTGCAGCCAGTTGACAAAGAGGAAAGTAGGCCGGAAAGTGGGGGTAGGACTGACTCAAATCCACCTGGGGAAGATTGAGTCTGTACGGACTCCCTCAAGTACTGGGATTTTAAACCAAATGCACAGCACAGGGTCCTAGCACACAGTGGGCTTGGAGTGCCACCTCCTGACTTTACTAGACCTGTCGTTTCTTCAGTAAGAGCCCCCTCTTGCCTTTTGTCATTATTTTCTTGGCTTGTAGGATGTAGGTGAAAGCCAGAGGAGAAGAGGAGAAGAGAGCACACACAGGCGGGGGAGGAGGCACTGGCCACCATTCTGATAAAGTTGATTTCTGTCCTCTTTGCAGTTTTCCACCTGGGTCTTATCCTTTCTGGAAACGTGCAACTTAAATGATATTTTTTTTAAAAAAGAGTAAATAGATGTATTTATCTGCTGTATATAAAGAGATCATGGGATCTCAATCTTGGAAAAGCAACAACCTCTGTCAGCCTCAGTTTTCATCTCTGGGGAATGGGAATGAATGGGGCTCCAAACCAAGCTCACAGGTGAGGACGGACAGCATGTGAATTATGTTATATCTCAATAAGGCTGTTACTTAAAATAATGCCCCAGTCAAGAGGAACTGCTATTATCCCCATTTTGCAGATGAAGTAATCAAGGCTTAGTGAGAGATGACAACTTGCCTAGTCACAGAGCTGGTGGGGAGCAGAGCCAAGCCCTGCCTTCCAGGCCAAGTGTGCAAACTCTGCCCCACCTCTGCAAAGGCAGCTTGGGTTTGCAGAGGACTATCCGTGTGAGCACCTGGGCCAAGCCCTTTGTGTGCCCCAGCAGTCTTTAGCAAGTTTCCACATTTGCTGAGCCAACAGCTGCCACTGTGGAGTTTCCATCCCTCTGTGCTGGTCCCCTCTGGAGCCACACAGAGTCAGAATGCCCTCAGCTCTGTGAGGCGCCTCTGGCATTACAACACAGGCCCCGGGGTTTTCCTGTCTTCTTTTCTCCAGGCTCCACAGAAGCTGATGACCGAGCTGTGAGGCCAACGATTCCCAAAGTCAGTCTGTGGACTTGGCTGAAATGGCTGCACCAGAGTCACCTGGGGCCTTTAGAAAAATCCCAATTCCATCAGGAGAGCCCACATCTGTAGATTTAAGCCCAGGAGTCCATGTTTTGTTAAAAGCTACCAAGTGATTCCAGTGAGGAGCAAAGTAAAGTAATTACAAAGAAAGGAAACTGAAGCTCACAGAGGGACTGTGGCAGAATCGCACAGCCATGTTCAAGCCAGCTCACGTGTGGACGAGCCCACTTTAATAGGCTAAAACTGAAATGAGACTGTGTGTTATAAAGTAAAGGTGAGGACGAGAATATATGATCCACGTAAGAAAAGATGCTATTAATCAGCAATACACATGGGGAAACGCTCCAGCCCAATGTCTATAAAAAATCCAATCAAACAATGTAGAACGTTTTATAGCCATCAAATTTAAGACTAACAATACCCAACCTTTGATGAGGTGAGAATGAAATTCATTCATTTGCACACCACTTGTAACCATTCAAATTGATATAATACTTTGCAAACCAACACAGCAGGACAAATCATAGCCTCAGGCTGGGTCCTGCAAAGACACCCACTCTGTGCCCGGCACTATGTCTGGTGTTGGAGATACAGGACTGGCTCGCTGCCTTCAAAGGCCTTCTCTGTAGGTGGGGAAGAGTGACTGCATGTTTCCATATTAATGGTAAGTGGATCATGAGACCACCTGAGGGAGGGAACTCTTAGCCCTACCGGGCGGGCGGCTCCTGAAAAGGCTGACAATTGAGGTGAATCTTGAAGGATGAGCAAGAGTTCACCAGGTGAGCAGAGTTGAGAACAGCATTCCAGGCAGAGGGAACAGCCTGAACAAAATCCCAGAAGTTTGTAGCAGTTTGTGGTGTGCAAGAAACCAGACAGTCCACGGTCACAGGTGCTGCAGAGGCTGGTGGGTCCAAACCACAGAGAGCCGCTGTGCTCTGCTGAGTCTCCGCTTTGCCCTACACACCACAAGGAATCACTGAAGTGTTTTCAGCAAGGGAGTGACATGAGCAAATGTGAGCCTTACGTGGTCCCTCTGGCTGCAGCGTGGAGGGACAAGAAGCAGACAGTTAGGCTGTCAGTGGGACATGGCCACAGTCCAAGCAGAGACGAACAATGGAGGCCCCACTGAGGAGCGACAGTGGCAAGGAGAGGAAGAAAGGGATGGGAAAGAAGGAAGGAATCTGCTCTTCCATGTACTCTCCTCACCCATCAGCAGACTCTGGGAATCCTTTGACTGCAGAGGTTTAGAGGGGAGAGAAGAGTTGAAAACAATCTCAAAGGAAGAAGCAGAGACTGGCCTAGCCAGGGGTCAGTGATGCCCTGACTGGAGCTGGGATAGTCTTACAGCTCACAGGGAGAGACACATCAACTACCCTGCCAGGCAGGGACCAGGGGAGGAGGACGCCCCACCTGCACCAGCCTCACAGGCAGGGACTGGGAAGTGGGACATCCCACCTGCATCAGCCTCCCAGGCATGGACCACGGGAGGGGAACACCCACCTGCAGTAGCCTCCCACTCAGGGACCAAGAAAGGGGGACACCCCACCTACACCAGCCTCCCAGGCAGGGACCAAGAAAGCGGGACACCCCACCTGCACCAGCCTCCCAGGCATGGCAAACTGCTGCGGGGAAAAGTAGAGCCTAGGCAGTCAAGAATAGGAAGGTGTCAGAAGCGGAATTACTTGGGAAGCAGACTTGGAGATGGAGATTCGAGTGCAGGAGTGTCATCTGTGGTATGTGCTCCAGATCAGTGCCTATAACAGAGAGGGGAGGGAAGGGAAGGATACGGGACTGGCCAGAGGAAGAAATTGGGCTGCAGTCCAGCCACGATGGAGGTCTCAGGCAACCTTAGTGAGCTCTGAAACTGGGATTGGAGAGAGAGGATCAGACCTTTATATGTATCCCCACATCAGTCACGGAGGTAGCCCAGGACAGAGGACATGACCTTAGTAAGGGGGTCCATCTTCAATGGAGGCCACCCCTGTAGATTTTTCTGCAGACACCACCACCCGCAGCTGAGGAACCATGGCCTTCACTTCTGCAGAGGGGTCTGGATGGCCACAGTAATGACCACCACAGAGGAATGTGGTGTGACCACAGGAGGCTGGACCAGGCCCCCAGCAAGGGAACTGGAAACTAGCACAAAAGCCCAGGTGTAAGATGGAGCCACGTCGTGGGCATTTCCAGGTGTGGCAGAGCTGAGGCTCCCTCAAGCTCCGTGAGGACCAGGCCAAGGGCAGCAGGACTCCTCTAGACCACTGGGGGACATCAAAGCCCAGGAAACTGGCACCTCAGACACAACAGTCTTGGGTCCCATGTGGCAGCTGCTGGCCACAGGGGGGACAAAGACCTGAAAACAACTTACCTGTCCACTGTGAGGGGACAGTGGAACAAATCATGGTGTTTTCACTCAAAGAACTGTTCTATAGTCACTAAACTAATTCAGGCGACTTTTCAATGACATGAAAAACAAGATACATCCAGCAGAGAAAAACACAACACAAAATATCCAGCTTATGAGGGTGACTATAAAAGTGAGCTCTGCATATGGACAGGCATTGGCAGCCAAGCACAGAAAATAAAACCATTGATTTTTATGACCGAGGGAGCACGGGTGGTTTTTAATTCCTGTTATCATCATTTGTAATAAATACTTTTTTCCAGCCTTGACCATCTCTCGCCAGAGGAAGCTACAGATGTGTTGATGCTGGTGTGTGGCTAGAGATAGAATATTCCATTTCACACTTACAGCGACAGCTGCATGTGGCCCACCCTGCAGGCAGACCTCCAAGCCTGCTCAGGGATCGCTCAGGGGCAGCCATTAGCTAAGTCTATGAACAAAGAGCGTTTGAAAGTTGGTAGATAGAAAAATATTTTTAGGAAGGAAGAAAAGATTGTTGTATGCCTCCCAAGCCCAGAAACTAGTAAGTGGGATATTATAGCCAGGAGAGTTTAGAGCAATATTTAAGGAAAGTCTTGGCAACAATGACAGATGGACTATTTCCAGAGTAGTGAGTCCACTATATTTGAGCAAAGACTAAAAGATCATTAGTCAAGGATACTGTAGAAGACTTTCAGGGAGTTGAAGACACTAATCAGAAGATTTTCTAGATGGTGATCAAAATAATTCAAAACTGAACTCAAGAAAGGTTGGGTAGGAACCAGCTGAGGCAGGTCTTCATGGGTTCCTTAGAGGGACAAGTGAGATGGTCCCAGGAGCCCTCGGAGAACGGCCATTGAGAGGTCCCTCCCTCAACCCCACCTTTCTGTGGTTAACTAATCCGCATTTATGCTGCCACCCAGATCTTCCAAAGCCTGGGTCATTCAAGAAGCCACTAATGTCCTTCTCTTCCCAGTGCTCAAAAGAGTTTCTGAAGGCATAGCAACCAAAAGCCCCAAGGTTAACCAAGTGGCTCTTGTTTTGACCTTTTTTTTCAAGAACCTTTTTTTCAGCGTTGATTTTAACACCATGGTCAATGCATTTGAAGACAGGCTTATAACCGATTTTCATTACAAATTGTCAAGTAGCCTTAAACCCCATTTAACACATCAAGCTGGCTTTGGTTCTGCCCACAGTTCCCAGAGGCATGGCTCTGTACCTTTCCCAAAACCATTTGGCAGTTTTGGTAAACTCAGTGTGTGCCAGGAACTCTGTTAGGAGTTGGAGTCGCAGAGATGCACTAAGCCAAGAGAAATTAGCCCCGTGCCCAGACCAGTTGAGAGAAAGAGAGAGAGATGCTTAAAGTAAATTTACCGCTCATAAATTAGGAACCATGTGGAGTGAGCACATGGTTTGAAGCGCCCAGAAGAAAGCACAGAGCATGATCTATGGGATTCCAAAATCCTTCAGGGAGAGGTGCTATCTCACCTGGAAGGCAAGGTTAGTAGAACTGCTCCAGGTGAAGAAGGTGTCACGGTAATATTTGTAGGGAAAGCAAAAAAAAAAAGGTAAAATTGCCCAATGTGGCAGTAGCTTAAGTACCTGAAGAGGTAAGAAACGTTCCAATTGCAAAAGATTTTGTACATCAAGCCTAAGAGTTTAGATCTTATCCTGAGAGTCCTGGAGAGAGAGGGGACTTCCAAAGATTGAATGGAATTTGCATTTTTTACTTTAATCCGTCCAGGGCGGTGAGAGGATGGACTGGAGGAGAGAGGGGCAAGTGGCAGAGAATTATAACTATATGTCATCATTTCATCTGTCTCATTTAATTCCCACATCATCACCGTGATCCCCTGTCCTTTCCCTGACAGGTAACCCACTGTGATGTATACCCAGCCCTGGAAGGCAAGGATGCCCTGGTGTCATTGAAAAGCACAAGGTATGAAGACACAAGCCCAGGTTAGAATTACGGCTCCTTCACTGACATTGGAAAAGCCATTTAACCTCTCTGATTCTTAGCTCTCTCCACTATAAAGAATGGACAAGTGCCTCCCAGGGATGTTGTGAAGATCCTGACACAGGGAAGGGAACGCTCTTGGGAAATCACAGAGCTCTATGAAAATGCTAATTCCAATGTCTCCCTTGCTACACTAAAATTAAACAGGGATTATTTCTCTCAGCAGTATCTTTGCAAGGGAGGTAAACCCAGATCTTCCATTTTTGCAATGTATTAAGACAGGCTCAAATCTCCATGATGTATCCTTAGACAAAACTGTGCTACTTAAGAGAAAATGTCTTTCTGTATTTACCTGTGTCGTCCCCAGGCAACTGACACTGCGCCAAACCACACTCTGCCACTAGAGGGAGCTCATCCATTAACCTCGAAGAAGTCATTTCTGCTCAAACACTCAAAATAAAGGTCATCTGTTAGGGAGCCAGAAAGCTGAAAAGGGACGGTTGGGGGGGGTGGGGTGGGGTGTGTGTGTGTGTGTGTGTGTGTGTGTGTGTGTGTGTGTGTGTGTGCGCGCGCGCGCGCGCTAGGGTATTCTAATCATTGCTGATCATCAGTCTCAGGTAAAATCCCTACAGTTAAGAGTTCAATCCCAGTGCTGCCATTTCTTAGCTCATGAATTTTTGGACAAGCGAATCAATTTCTCTGAACCTACGTTTCTTCCATCAGTCAAATAGGAATACTCATATCTACCCATGGAGATGGTTATATGAGCTATTAGACATAAAGTGTCCAGCGAGTACCTAGCACAGAATAGGAATTCCATAAATTTTAGAACGCTTTCCTCTTTGCATTTTGTGGCAAATAGCAACAATAATTGGAGGAAATGTTTAAATGTAATTGAAAGGCAAAGAAGAGAAAACAAAACAGAAAAGGGCATGGAGGGAGGGCTAATATGCTCGGTGTTAGACGTGGACACCCCTCATTCTCACATCTGTTGAGTGAAGGCATTCATACACGTGGACACCGTTTTACAAGCCCCCTGGCTAGATTAGGCAGCCGAGAACAGATGGGCAGCGAGGAGTAACTGCAAAGTGAAGTGGGCATATGGACTGCAAACTATGGCTCTCTCGCTCCTTCTATTGGAGCCATTCCCCTCAATTCTGGAATCATTACCTTGAGTTGGGAGGGGGGAATGTTATTCAGTCCACTTCATGTCACTCTATATGTAATATTTCAAAACTCACTATATCAGTTCTGCCTTAACTTTCCACAGAGCTGCCTTCTCTCAGCTGCCTTCTCTTTCTCAGTGTTCCAGAAAGTGGTTCTGACAAGGGGTGTGCCAAAACCATGCTAACACAACTGCTGGGAAAAGAAGGTTCCCTTGACCAAATTCCAAATATCAGATGGAGTGATTATTTCCTGTCTGAATCAACCATTTCTTGACTAAACCAATAAGGCCAATGGGCTCTCTTAATTTCTCTTAAACACAAAGGGAAGAAGTTCATTCACATTTGTTAAGTGCCACTGTGTGCCAGGCTCTGCACTAGACACTTTACATAATGCTCACCACCCTATAAGGAAGAGGTGCTTATCTCTGCTTTACTGAAGAAGCACCCAAGGCTCAGAGAGGTTGAGTAACTTGCCTGAAGTCACACAGCTAAGTGGGGGAGAACCAGGTCTAGCACTGTCACTTGCTCGATACCAAAGTCTGAGTTTTTCCAACAAATATACACTAAACACAATAACATTTTCTCTGGAAGCTCCCTCTTTAAAATTTCTCTCTGTTCTATCACCCCTATTTAGATTTCAGCCATCTCGATTTCCAAGTCTGCCCTAAGTTTTCTCTGTTATAAAGCTGTTCCCATTTAATACACCCTCAAAAGATCTTGCCCTATTTATTCACTATAACATTGCCCACAAAAGATGAGAGTTGCCTGTTCACACGCAGAGAAACTGAGGCTTAGAGTGACTTAACAAAGTCTACTCCGTTGGCAAGTGAAAGTTCTAGGCATAGAAAAACCCTTTCACATAGAAACTCTGCCCCAAACTGAGCTGGAGGAGTTCCACAATGTCCCAACTTCTAAATGTACAGAACCTAAGAGTCCAGATTGAAACTGGAACATCATCTGTAAGGCTTTCCCCAACTCTCATCTCCATACTGATTATACACATCTTGAATTAGTCACCTCATCTCTGGCTCCACTGCCAATGCCTCAGGTCAGGCCTGTATCCCTGCCAAGATCAGCCACCTGCTGACTCCATCTCTAGTCTTGCCTCATCAACCTGATACCTCACTATCAATAGAAGGCTCTTTTTATAAAATTAATTCCATCAAGTCACATACCTAATGAAAAATTTACAGCAACCTCTTCCTTTCACCTCCCTGTGAAAGCTAAGATCCCTTAACCTGAAAAACAGCCCCTTTATATTCTAACCTAGGCTACCTCTGTAGTAGCATCAACTCCATCTGACACCAACACTGCCCAACTCAACTGCTTAAAGAGGAGACATAGTATTGCAGCTATACCTGATCCATCTCTTCCTTTTAGTAATGGAACCCCTAAGTTTTAGCTGAGAACAAGTCACATCTCCCTTGCAGCTAGGTGTGACTCCGTGACTTTGTCCTGGCCAGTGGGATAGAAAGGATAATAACGCATGCTATTTCTGAGTTGTCCCATTAAAAGGAAGCTTCTTGCTCTCTACTCTCTATTTTTTTCTCAGGGGTATAAAAAATGCACATGTTGGTAAGAAGCCAGCTTTGAGATGAGGCCGACACCCTGGGAGAACTTGGGTCCTTGAGAGTATGGAGTATACCACTGTTTTACTTGGTTTGCACTTCTATGAAGATGATGCCAATGCATTTATTCCAGAGGTGATTCCAGGAAACACCAGGAGGGGTTTGAGGAATGAAACAGAGAAGGGAAGGAAATCAGTGGAGTACATACTACCAAGCTACTGGCCTCTGTGGCTCACAGTGGGAATACTGGGGGACAGTGTAGAAGGACTCAGAGCCATCCTACCCTAGGGGTAAGGGGATCTGGGGTATTTGTGTGCCAACGCCTACAGAAATTGATTGCAGGATATTGAAGGAAGGAGGCATCATTGCCTGGCACCATAGGCCTGCCCCACCACCAGGCAGAGCCCTTAAGCACACACAGCTGCTAGAAGGTAGAAGTAGGTCTGGGTGCATAAAAATGGTGTGTAGTGACGGGGTTGGAGTGGGGTTCAGACATGTGGGGTTCAGAGTTCTCAGCCCAACTCTCCATTCCTTCATCCCAGCCTGGACTTTTACAAAAGAGAGAAATAAACCTTCTCTTTTCATAAGCCACCGTTACTTAGTCTCTGTTATCATGTATATCTATGTTAATAAACAACCTAGTTTATCCAATAGTGCAAGACCGGCTGCAGTCAAAGCTCATCTCTATCACTCACTCCAGTAAGTGGGATTAAATTTTTCTGAGCGTCAGTTCTTCTTTAGAGAATGGGCATAAGTAACACTTGCACATAGGAGTCTGAAGGATCCCTGGGATGATACAAGGGAAGCTCCCTGGCAGAGAGTGTGTGAGCTGCTACTCTTCTTTCTCTCTTCGGCAAGCCCTTTACCAAAGCTGCTCTTGAATTTGCTTTGATAGTTCACATACCCTTTGGGTTATATGTTTGCAACTGTGATACCACAGAAACAATGCTGTGTTTTTCTCAAAGTATCACATCTAAAGGCACACCCTGTCTGTCTGCCCCTCTCTGTTAATTGTAAACACAAGTCAAGGTATTGTCCAAACTCTCCACTGGCTAGAAACTGTATTTCCCCTTGTTGCTAATAAGCCATTTATTAAAAGGGTAATGACAATTTAAAATCAAGCAAATGTCCTGCTCTTAATCAAAATGCCTCAAGATTAAGCATCTATTGAAATGTCCTATTTAAACCAATGTTTACTGTGATGGTTGCAAAAGATTGCTGTTCCGTCACCAGCACCCCAACTTTGCCTGTCAGCACTTGTCACCCGCCACGAACGAGAAGAGAGCAAAGTTCTAATAAGCATCCCCCAGTGATTCTGTTGCAGGAGGTCTCAGCATCGTCTAAGAAACACTCTAATAAGCCGGTCTAACACAGAAACATAAAGAACAGAGCAAGTCTCATTTTAGTGCAGGAGGCAGCATTTATCTTGTAGGAGAAATGGATCCCAGGGAGAAGGAAGGGCACCAGCAGTGGTCGGAGGCGCAGAAGAGTCTGGCTCATTCAGGAAAAGTCAGGGCGTGGGGGTTGGAAGGAAGAGGCCTTCTTTCGATTTCCTTTGCTTATTTTCCTTAACTTTTTTTCAACAGCTTCGCCGTCTTGCCTAAAACCCTTCGTGTTTACAAGTCCTTCATAATATCTTCCCCCTTGCTGTTCAAAGTGAGCCTGCAGCAGTAGCAGCCTGTGGAAGCTCCTTAGACCTGCAGACTCTCCGAGCCCACCACGGACTCCTTGATTCAGAATCTACACTTTATCTAATTTTTCAGATGGCTTGTCTTGTCGGCACATTAAATTCTGGAAAACACAGTCCTTTAGCTAGACCCCTCTTGATGCAGCCTCTAGCTCTGCAGTTCCTCCTCAGCCACGTCCTGCCCCCAAAGCCAAACCTCAGCCCTCCTGAGCAGTGCCCAGGCCCCCAAAGGCCCCAGACTCTCCAGCCCCCTAATAGCCTCTGTGCAGGCAAGTCCCTTGCCTGGAACAGCCTTGGGCCACCCCCACACCACCTCACGGTGAATGCTTGCTTCCTGTTTGCCCTTCTTCACTTACCTAGAATCACTTTCCTCCAGTCTTTCCTGGTTCTGCCAACCATGCTGAAAGCCACTGCTCGTGCCTCTGAGGCGTCCTCCCCTTCTGTCCTCCAGAACTCATCTGCTGCACAATTCCTGCCCATTTTCCTGTCTTTCTCCTCAACCAAAGATTAGACGCCATTTGAGGGCAGGTACTGTGTCTTACTCACTACTGGATTCTCAGCACTGAACAAAGCCCTGAGCCCTGAAGAGCACTAGTAAAACGTGTTTAAATAATGGATATGTGCTTGATTATAATAATAATTAACATTCATGGAGCGTTTACTACGTGCCCAGCAACTGAGATACATGCACACACACACTAATTATGCAGGTGTAATCATTATGTCCATTTGGCAGGTGATAACACTGAGGCACATGGAAGTTGGGTAGCTGAACCAAGATTACACAGAGAGGAATTGCTAGAGCTGGGCAGTCCAACTGCAGAGTCTGCGAGTTTTATACACTGTGTTTCTTGCTACAGAACTAGTGAAAGCAGATTAGTTTTTCTCTCACCACTCCTGATGGGTGAGACCTTAAATAGAATGTCTCATCACCCAGCCGGGGGTGAGGTGCCATCACTGCCAGCAAGGCACTTGTGAAATGGGCAGCCTTTGTGAGAGCTGAACTTGCAAACCACACAAAGGAGAAGAAGGGAAGCAGGAGGTCCAAGTGAGCTTTCGTGAACAGGACAGGACCATCACACTCTGATAGTCTTTAGTCACAGAGCTAAGTACTTCTCAAAGGGTAAAATGCTCAAGAAAGTTTGTAATACAGAAATGGACACACTTACATAGTTGCCAAATGAGTCACTCTCTCCGTCCACATACTGAGTTCCTATTGCTCTAGGCAGACACTGCTCCAGCCAGACAGTATCACAGGTGCCAGTGATACTGCAGTGAAAGAAAGGTGCCCCTGGCCTGAGAGGACTTAAACTGATGGGTCTCCATAATAGCATATATGCTGCATCTGAGTGACAGCTGAAGGGAATAATGTCTCTTTGCAGAAACACATGTTTTGGATGAGGCCATGGCAAGAGTCAAGCTGGTCTTTTACTGGCAGGGTGAACTCAAGAAAGTCATTTTAGGCCCGACACGACGGCTCACACCTGTAATCCTTGCACTCTGGGAGGCCAAGGCAGGTAGATTGCCTGAGCTCAGGAGTTCAAGACTAGTCTGAGCAAAAGTGAGTCCCCCGTCTCTACTAAAAATACAAAAACTAGTTGGACATAGTGGCACATGCTTGTAGTCCCAACTACTCAGGAGGCTAAGGTGGAAGATTACTTGAGCCCAAGAGTTTGACAATGTTGTAAGCTATGACACCACAGCACTCTACCAAGGGCAACAAAGTAAGACTCTGTCTCAAAAAAAAAAAAACTTATGTATCGAACACTTTCTGTGTGTCAACCACTACACTAGACCAAGGTGATATAGATAGCAATGGATGAAACAACGGCTCCATGGAGTCTTTGCCCTGATGGAATTTTCATTCCATTGGAGGAAAATAGATAAAAAGCAAATAAGTAAATTAACATGTAATTTAGTACCAAGTACTATTAGGTTCTGTGAAGAAAAATGAGCAGAATAAGGAACCAGGGAATGAATGGCAAGGGGTGGGGCCGTTGGATCAGTCCGGAGATTTTGAGCTTGCATTGTGGAAATCAGCAATGCCAACATCCAAGAGCTTCACACAAAATAAGTTTATATTTTGCTCTCACGAGGTCACAAGAGAAATGTAGAGTAGGAGGTTTGAATGGTGGGCTGCTCCTTGGCTTTCTGAACTCAGAACTCATTTCTTCCAGTTTCCGCTGGTTCTATCAACCCGTTAAGAAGCCCCCACTGTATGCTTCCACACCATGCTACTCAGGGTCCACCGATCTGCAGTGCTGCCACCTCTGTAAGCCGAAAATGGTAATGATAATGTCTTCCTTATAGACGTGGTGGTGAGAATTCAAGGAGGGAATGCATATAAACCACTCAATAAATGTTAGTTATTATGTATATACTTGAAGATTAAGAATTCTACTATAATTAGGACAGGGTTGGCCAAAAACTTGAACAGAAAATGTATAATGACAAGTAGATGTTTAAATAATAACCAAAAGGAAAAAGGGGGAAAGAATTAAATTTTATAGGCTCTAACCACGTGACAGACACTCCTGGACTCTTTTATTTTCTTCTCTTCTCACAAGTCAGTCTGCAGAATGAATTGGGCACAAGTCTTCATTTTTCAGAAACTGAGTTTCAAAAAAGTTCAGTGACTTGTTCAAGGTCACATAACTCCTAAATGGTATATTTCTTATCCTGTCTCTAAAAGCCTGTTCTCTTTTTATTGCAACAAAAGTGTCTCTGCATGTGACCAATATTCTTGCTGGTGTTCTCGATAATCAGGTTAATCATTAGTCTCCCAAAAAAGCTGCATCCAAACTCTGCTCTCTAACCTAGACCAAGTAGCATTCATTTCAGGGACAAGGTCATTCTTGTTAATGATGTTTTCAAGAAGGCCACGGTGCTAATAGCAATGTAACTGGACCAAATTCCCTATACTCTCAGAGCCTTTATTTACTCACCTGCAAAATGGTGGTGATAACAGTGCACAAAATTTCTATGAAGTTTAAATGAGATTGTATGTGGGAAAGCATCCAGCATTGTGCCTGTTTTTCAGTCTGAATCTTCAAATCAACCCTACTGAAATAGTTTGGAATCCCTTAGTGTCAGAAACTATTGAAGTGATAATCTAACTTCTAATAGCCCTGGTTTCTTTTGTAGATATAAGAAAATATTTCTTTGAGCAAATTCTTTTGGGAAATTCAAATAGCAGGGAATTCATCTTTCTTTTTCTGGGTTAAGAATAAGCTGGAAGACTGTAGAGACAGAATTCACTTCGTAACTC
>NW_003852409.1:9798559-9801323 GCF_000181295.1 Otolemur garnettii | reverse complement strand
TTTCTCATGGGACTTGACAGTTTAATTCTTAAAATAGAAAGGAGAGTAAGCCCTCACTACATTGTCAAGAGGTTCTTAGAAACTGTGACTTTAAACAAAAATGACATAATGATAGGATAGCCTTGTTAATAAACTATCCAACAGAGAAAAAAAAGGAGAAAATTTACAGCACATAACTGCCCCTTAGTTTGATTAGCTGCCTGGAGCGCAATTCATTGATTTTAAAATAGCCACCTGTGGCTTCTCTATGAGTTTGTTTTTCACAGCACAAGAAAAGAACTGAGAAGATAGAAGAAGCAAAATCCTCTTCCAGACCATACTGCTAGAACTCTGAAATCCAGCCTCCCAAAGAAAAGGGAAGGGTGGGGGGGTGGCACAGACTCAGCCACTTCATGGCCACCTCTGTTATCAGCTTCCAACAGTCACTTTTTTCTTTGTCTTTACCCCCAATAAAAGGCCGAAGCTGCTGGTCCTCAGTGCTGGCACCTCTCCTTCCTTTCTTTCTTTCTTGTTCCACAGCCATCCCCTACTTTGAGAAGTAAAAGAAACTTTTCACTTCTTTCTATCCTAACTTTTGTGGTGAGAATTCTTTTTTATCCCATTCTCTGAGTTCCCACTAAAACTCATAATGAAACCAGTTTTACCAGAGGCTAATTCATGTCAGAGTTAAGTTCCCATGGCATATTTCTGGACCAAAAAACCTGACCGAACTTCTAAATGAAGACTAGAACACTTATAATATTAAACGTTGAAATAAATGCGAGCTACCCCTACATTTAAGAAAGTTAATAAAAACAAGGTAAGTGTTTACCGCATTATTCTAGTTCAGGGTCACAGGTGAGTAGAGCTGGTCCTGGGAGCTCAGGGTGCAAAGTGGGAACCAGCCCTGGACAGACAGCATGCCATCGTATCACAGGGCGCACCCACACGCACCCACACTCACTCAGATGGTGCCATTTACACACACCAGCAACCTAATGTGCACAGCTTTGTGATGTGGGGAGAAACCAGAATACCCAACAAGAGTCCACATAGATATGGAGAAGATTCACAAACTCCACACAGACAGTGACCTTGGCTGGGAATCAGTATTTTTTTGTTGTTGTTAATTTTATAACAAACCAATGTGGAATGAAACAACCTTATATGAGAACCTGCTGTACTGCTAGGATTTTTTTTTAAGAGAATACTGCTACAAGTGAAACCTGTCCCTCTCCCCGAATAATAAAAAAAAAAAAAAGAAGAAGAAGAAGAAAAAGAGTATTCTGGTCACATTAGAAGAGAGAAGCCCAATCTGAGCAAGGAAGAAGTGACTCATTGGCTCTTTTTTGGCCACGTGATTTACATCAGGCCTAATGTCCAGGGAGGTGCTTTATACTTTAGTGATTCTTCTTATCAAGACTCACCAGAAACCCAAAAAAGAGATAACAGCAAGAACAGGGCAGTTGGAGATTAAAGGAGGTAGAGCAATTATGAGCAACAGAACTGAATTAAGTCTGTGACCGTTTATATAGTGCCACAGAGTTTACAGAGCCCTTTTACAAACATCTTTTCATGTAACCTTCAGAACAACCCTGTGAGGTAAATTATCCCCACTTTATAGACAAGGAAATCAAGCTAGTTTTCACATTGTCAATGGGGACTTGATTCTTCCGCTTGTAGGTGTCTGGCTTTTTTCAACACACAGAGCTGCTTTGACAAAAGAAGAGGACCTAGGAAGAAATTTCTGAGAAGGAATGGACCGAAGAGGCCAATTGTCATGAATAAACCAGAATAAATTAAGTAGAAGAAAAGGATCAAGACTTATAGAAATCAAGGGAGAAGAAAAGATATAACCATTATTGAAAACAGAAGGGAGATTCCTCAAAAAATTAAAAATAGAACTTTTAAATATCACGTGATCCAGCAATCCCACTACTGGGTATATACACAAAGGAAAGGAAGTCAGCACGCCAGAGAGAGAGCTGCACTTCCATGTTTATTGAGGCGCTACTCACAGTAGCCAAGAGATAGGATCAACCAAAGTACCCATAACGGATGAATGGATAAAGAAAATGTTGTGTATGTACACAACGGAAAACTAGTCAGCCATAAGAAGGAAATACTGTCATTGAGGACAACTTGGATGAACCGGAAGGAGATGATGTTAAGGGAAGTAAGGCCACGCCCAGAAAGACAAATACCACATGGTCTCGCTCATACATAAATCTTTGACTTCACATTATGGAAGTCAAAAGCAGAATAGTGGTCATCAGAAGCTGGGGTGATTAGAGGGGAGGGAAAGATGGGCGGATGCTGGTCAAGCATAATTATAGTTAGATGTGAGGAATATATTTCAAGAGATCTATTGTACAACAAGGTGACTCTCGTTAATGATGATTTATTCTTGAAAAATATAGAGTGGATGTTGTGTACTCTCACCACAAAAATGACAACTGTGTGAGGTAATACAGCTGTTGATTAAATAGATTTAACCACTCTATGGTGTATGTCTACTTTAAAACTTATGTTGTACACAATAAAAATGTCAGGGTATCTGTCAACTTAAAGGTAATTTTGATGTTTTTTTAAAAGTCCAGAATGGAAAAATGATCAGTGACAGCAAGTCAAATCAACCTCCTAAGTTTTGAGGGAGGACTTGCTAGGACAGCCCCAACACAGAAAGGCCTTTAGCCACAGACAATCTCCACCCTTCCTCATCAGGGGCCAGACCCAAGTGCAGCCTACAGGGTGGGTCACTGAAGGGTCATCATGCTAAATGTGG
>NW_003852409.1:9788225-9797916 GCF_000181295.1 Otolemur garnettii | reverse complement strand
GGACCTGGTGTTTCTCACTCCCAGGTGATTCTTATCATCTGCCTTTAGAAAGCACTGATTTTGTACCTCTGGGGAGTAAGGGATAAATAGTTCCTCTCGGTGCTCATGTTCTAACGAGGCGAGCTGAGCTCTCTGTGCAAGGCCTCAGTCTCTTGACTAGAGAACCTCTTGCAGTGAAAGCTGTGGGCCAGGAATCGGGGTCAGCTGCTTCAGAGGGGTCAGCTGCTTCTTCTCTCCTGAAGAATGACACTGAGGCTCAGGAAGGGGCAGCCCAGAGGGTCAGAGTGGCCCCCTGAGTCTCCCATGAGAGACCTGGCATCCTTACAACAAGTTCCTCTCTGCGCATACAGGAAGGTCCAATGGACTTGTGTTTACATACATCCAGCCAGAAGATCCGTGCATGGGTTCAGGATTGTCACAGGTAGGAACAAAGCTAAATGTGTAGCATCAGTGAATGTTCTAATAGCCCTGCAGCTATGTTAAAAATGTGGTCATTCACAGCTGGGAGCTTGGCAGCCCATTTTACAGCAGTGGTAAGACTGCCCGGCTAACAAGCAGCAGAGCAGTAATTTGAACCCAAGTACTGCAGGCTCCACACCTGTGCCTTAGTGTTGTAACTTTCATCCAAAGACAGAGGCCATGGGCCCCGCTTTTGGCAGTCCAGTGGGCAGGACTCCTGGACTGCCTCACCTGCTTATTTTCACTTGTACCTACTCGATTCCAGGCACTGTCCAGCAACTGGAGCTGTGAAGATGATCTGGACACAGATTTGCCACTCTGCAAGGATTTCACAACCATAACAACAACCCTAAAATCTCGGTGCTTATTTCTCACTGGGGCCACAGTCCCACATGCGCCTGGGAGGTTCTTCACACCAGGATCAGGGATCTGGATCCTTCTAGTGTATAGTTCCACCATATTAGAAAGCTTCATTTGTAGTTGGTCAAAGGAAAGAGAGCCAGTAAGATTGTGGAGATATTATAAGGGCCAGGCCTGGGTGTGGCAGACGTCATTTCCAACCCCGAGACTCCCAGTAGGAGCATATGCGATAGTAACCAGCCAGCAGAGCAGTCTGTGCCTTCCTGAGCCAGGGAAGGGCTCTGCCTACAAGGGTCAGGATAAGCTCACCTTCTCTGTCAACATGAAGCCTGCCTTGCCCAAAGCATTTCGCCCCAGGTCAGACTCCTGCCTCCAGACCCCTGCTGACAACTAGACTGGCCACTTCTTTGTACCTGTCTCCACCTCCACACTTTCCTCCCTTTCCCCACAGACACAGGTGCTGCAGACTAGGGCTGCTAATCTTCAGGGGGAGAGCAGCACAGAGAAGGGCAGGCCCCGCGCAAAGTCTCTGTGCAAAGGCTCCATTTCTTATTCTCACCTCTTCTACCAGACTCCAGCACCTGATAGCTCACAGTATCTTAGAAACAAATGTCCCAGACTCAACTGCGGGCATGATCTATCTGGAATGCTTGCTGAGTCATAGACCATGTGGCTTCTCCCTGGAAAGTCTAATGAGAACATTCAATGTAACAATCTTTTTGGAAACAGTCTTGCTCTGTCACCCAGGCTAGAGTGCCCTGGGCTCAGCCTAGCTCATAGCAACTTCAAACTCCCAGGCTTAAGCAATCCTCCTTCCTGGACTTCCCAAGTAGCTGAGGCTACAGGTGCTGCCATGATGCCCAGCTAATTTTTCTATTTTTAGTAGGGACAGAGTCTCGCTCTTGCTCAGGCTGGTCTCAAACCCCTAAGCTCAAGCAATCCACCTGCCTTAGCCTCTGAGAGTACCAGAATTACAGGGGTGAGCCACCATGCCTGGCCACAGTTCTCTTACAAGAGTCCTAGGTAATTCTTACCTTCAAGAAAAGTAGACAAATACCAATATAATGCATGAAATAAAAACAGAATTGCAGAGAATGATTTCTGAATGTTTCCTAGTTCGAAAACACAATTCTATGTCACTTTGAACACCACTGCTTCTGCGTCCTGTTGACAACTGATTATTTGTGCATTACTTCATAGTGACTTCCTTTGGGGCTCATAATCACCATGGGGGCTGGGTGGAAGTGGCCCCAGAGAAGGTTAGTGACTTACTCACACTTGTCCAGAGATGGTAAAGCTTTCTGATTCCAAAGCCACTACCCAGCCCCTCCACTTGGTTATCCATTTCTTCTCTCACAGAATCTTCACCTGCTGGGGCTGTGGCAGAGCTGAGAAGGCAGAAACAGCTTCTCTGACATCCCAGCACCTGTGGCAGGTGGGGGGGGGGGAGGCGAGAGGGCAAAGATATAGCTGGGGAGGTGGGCCAAGAGGCTGGGCCAAAATGGGGAGCAGGCATGATACTGAGGGAGCTCTTTCCTTGGGGTCACAGGAGACTGGGGCACGTGGGGCTCCACGTGGACTCCAGCTACACAGAGTGGCTTGGAAATTATTAAGGGAACAAAGTGTACAGCAGTCAGCCAGGGTTTCGGTGAGCCCTGGCCCCATGATCAGGCACTTGGCCTCTGCCCTGTCTTGTGCTGGGTGTGACAGCTTGTGCTCCCACGGGGCCCATGCTGCAGCTGCCATGCTGCCTCCTCTGGGAAGGCTCTTCTAGGCCACACTGGCTGACCTTTCTCCTTTAAGCTCCACTGGGTCTGTACCTCCTTTGGAGTAATTAGCCTTGAACCCCTCACCTTCAAGTTCTTGGTAATATAAGTAAGAGCCCTGTGAGGGTGGGCAGGAGGCCAGGTCTAAGTCTGTGACTCAGAACTGATGATCCACAGCAGTGGCACAAATGTACCCTCAACACCCCGTGCTAAGGCCTGCTCAGCCCTCTGCCAGCTTCCTGGGGCCCAGGCTCCCTGGGGCTGGCCAGACCCTACCTGTCCTAACCTGCTCTCTGGCTCTCCTACTCTGATATGCATTCCCTCTCTCTCTCTCTTTCTCACACTCTTTCCCTTTCTTGCTCTTTCTTTCTCTTGCTCTATCTCTTTCCCTTTCACTTTCTTCTCTTTCTCTTTTCCTTTTTCTTTCTTTCTCTTTCTTGCTTTCTCTTTCTTTTCTTTATCTCTTTTCTCTTTCCTTTTCTGTTTCTCTTTCTCTCTTTCTCTTTCTCTTTCTTTCCCTTTCCTTTCTCTTTCCCTTTCTCTTTTTTCTCTTTCCCTTTCATTTTTTCTTTCTCTCTTTCCCTTTGCTTTCGCTTTCATTTTCTCTTTTTCTCTCCTCTTTTCCTTCCACTTTCTCTTTTCCTTTTTCACTCTTTCAGTTTCTCTTTACCTTTCACTTTCTCTCTCACTTTCTCCTTTTCCTTTCTCTTTCTTTCTTTTTTCTCTCAAAGTTTTTTTTCTATCTTTTTTCCCTCTAGCTTTCTCTTTTCCTTTTTTCCTGTCTCTTTTTCATCTCTCCTTTTCTATATTTCTCTTATCTCTTTTTCTCTCTTTCTCATTCTCTCCACCTTTTTCTTCCCCACACACACACACCATACACACCCCTCACAGACTCTAATTCTCTTCCAGTGAGGTTCCTGTTTCTTATACTCAATATTTATCTTTACCCCACTAACTCACACACTCTAATACTCCCATGAACTAACCATTCTCAAACATGCACCCAGATGTATGTTCACTCTCACTGCCAGCTGAGGGTCAGGAGGAAGAGGAGTGAGTCACACTCACTGTTGTCCTGAAGTCCTGTCTCCTGTCACCTTGACCAGCTTTGGTCAGTAGGCCTGCTCCTCTTTATGGCATGGTTATGGCCCACCGCAGGCAGCAGGTGTTGCTTGAATTCACCCAATACTCCCCATTCCACTCCTGCTATGCACTGCTTTCCATCCAGATCCTACAGCTCAAAATGTGCTGGGGAAACTCACATCAACTTGGTGGGGGGACCCAGCTACAGCTGTGTGATCTTCCCGGAGGGGTGAGAAAGTCCCACTCATATACCCGTACACTTCCAGTTCAAGTTTCTGCGAGGTTGTACTATTCCTGTCTGGTACATTTCAATAAAACACCCTATAGCATGCCTCTGCTAAATGGCAATTTTGCTGATGTCTCAAAATGTTGGCTAAAGTTCAAAGCTGAAAGGTGGCCACCAATGGGACCAGCGTCCCTTAGTTCATTGCCCATCTTCAGCTTACACATATCAGAGGAAGGGTTTCTTTGAAGAAAGTTGTCTGCCTGGCAGGAAGTGTGTGCCATCCTCCTTCTTTCTTTGTTCTCCATGGTGGGGCACAGGGTGTGCTCAGCCTCACCACAGGAAGCTGTCTGCACTGCAGAGTGGAGAAGGGTAGCTTCCATGGGGACAAGTGCCACCTGCTCAGAAGGCAAAGCAGGATGTAGGTTTTCCCCTGGGTTAAGTGAACGTCACTGAAAGAAGCTAAGCCAGAGCCATCTTTTCCACAGCTGACCTTGGGGTTTGCGTCATAGAGGCCATCACAATGTGAGCACATCCTCTGTATTAAGTAAGTCAAGGACAACCATTCATCAATGGTGCCAGGCACTATGGCACTGCGATTTCATAGGTAGAAAAATCACATCCAAAGGGCATATAATCCAGTTCCTACTGAATCTACTCCCAATGAATCACTGCTACTGAAGAATAATGTCATTTGGGAACATATGCTAAGAACACCTTCCCAATAAAATTCTTTTTTTTTTTATTGAATGATAACTATGTACATTAATGCACTTCTGGGGTATAAAATTCTTTAAATCAAGATGCAGTATTTAAATCAGAATGAGCACACCAATACCAATGAGATGCAATTGATTCCAACCACCAGAGGAACAAATCAAAACCCATATTACCACGCATGCCCACAGAAAGTCAAGCTGGACAGATGAGGGGACAGTGGTCACACACCATGCCCCACGTTATTTCAGATCTCTGATCCCCATGCCAAGGTTCTGCCAAACTGTATGGCATTCGAGAGATGGGAGTTAGATAGGGAAAGCGTATGGTTTGGGGTGAGGAGGCTTGGGGAGGAATTACACAAGAAACAGACATGCTTTTCCAGAAGAGGTCTGCTTCAGCATCAGACTGCTGAGGCAAAATATCCTGTTTGATATTTTGTTTGATAAAACAAAAAAAAAGTCTTTCGTATTGCCTTTTAATTCCAGAACTATGGCACTGGAGAGTAGGCTGCAAAGCATGTGCACAGGTGAGTGAGCACAGAGAAGGTAGCCCAGGAGCTCAGACCCTCTCGGTGCTGTCAGAGGCATCTGTCAAAAATAACTGATTACTTGATTCAAGACCCACGCTACATGTTTTTCAAGTATACTTTTTTTATTATTTCTTCGGGGGTTAAAACAAAGTATACACATAAGCTTGAGTTTTAGCATATCTGTAGTGTGTTTGCCAACTGTTACACAGGGAAAGGGTGTCAGACTCGGTTCTTTAAATTCTGCATTTACGAAGAAAACTAACACGGAAAGTCAAAAGGCTATGACTACCAGGTGAGGAAAAGCCAACCTAGGAGCTTCTGAAATGGATCAACACAGAGCTCTGAGAGAACTGGGTCAAGCTTTGCACGTCCAGGCAACAGCTGCCTTTCTGTTTTTAACGTGAGACGAGGCCATAAATCTAAGGATAGTTAGACACTGTGCGCCCACGGGCATTCCTTGGTTCAATAGATATGTGACATTGAGCAAGTCACCCTCTCTCCAAATTAATTAAGAGTTCGGGAAGGCCTACCACACACCTGCTACTATGCTGATTTTTCTAATCGTGCACTTTTAAAAATCCTCCTCACAACCACGAGGATGTAGAAATTATTATTTCCAAATTCCAAGTGAGGAAACCATGGCTCAGAAAGGTTTTGCCATCTTCCCAGTGTCATATAATGTCCTGGAACATCAGGACCACCCAGATGGAGCATCTGAAACCAGGGACCCCAGGACACCAGCGGAGGAGAGAAGGAGCCAGTGCCCGGCAAGAGCTGGGCCGTAAGCTCCCCTACCCCATCTGGCCAGGGGTGACAGGGTGACGACTTCTTCCTAGGTGCCTTGAAGGTTCCAAAATGCTTCTGACACTCAGGAAAACTGAGACAGGATTCAAACACAGGTAGTAATGATGGTGATGGTGATGGTGAGTACGATGATGAGAGTGATGGCTAAGGGTGAGGATGGATGATGAGGACGGTGGGGACGCTAAATAAAAGCAGTACCACCCATTCCGCTCTCTGTGTGGTAGGCATTGCTTTAAAGGCTTTTGCTCATCTTGTTCTCACCATGTACCTTTCTAAAGTTTCTCTCTCATTATCATTGTCCTCCAAGTTACAGAGGAAGAAACTGAGGCTCAGAAGGGAAGGAGTTCCTCGAGATAACACAGCTAGTAGGTAGCAAAGCTGAAGCCCAAACCCAGGTTCAGAGGATCTAAAGGCCGTGCCCTTCACGGCTACACCCAAGGCCTCCCCCAGCAATTTAGCCGCCAGCTCCGAGGGAGAGATTTCACCAACGTTAACTCCTAAGGTTCCCTGGAGATAAGAAATGCTATCACCATGATTTTGTCATTTTCACTACAAATACATTCAAAGTCTGTCTGTCTCTTACATTTCGGTTATTTTTGTTTTTGAAGTTTTCATTTTATGGGCCCCAATTTTGAAACCCTCTCTCTCATGATTATTTTTCTGTGATATTAATCCTTGGGAAGGCGTTCTGCTGGAGGGGAAAGAAATAGCAACTCCACTTCGGTCTGTGTTCTGACTGTACATTCTTTTAACTCTTGAATCCATCTGGAATCATTTTGATGTATGGTAGTAATCAAACTTCAGATCTGCTGACCCAGCTAACGCTGTTTCTGTTCCTCATTGCATCTTCCTGTAATTATTATAACAAGATAAAGCATTCTTCTCTCAAAGCTGAAGTTTTCTAAATCCTTTTTCAATTATTTGAATTCCTGCCAATACTTCTATGACTCACAATCTTCCTAAAGTATACATAGGTAATTCTACATTAAACTTTTTAGCAAATAAATTTGATCAGAAAGGGGACTGGCTAAGATGGTGATTTATAGCAGATACATGATGTCTTCACCATCATATTTTCAGGAAAAGGACAAACACACTTTAGTTAACACTCTATTGGCAATTTGTAGGCTGACCCTGCTGACGACCAAGACTGGCATTACCCCAGGGCCTGGACAGCATTTAGCGCAGCTGAGTGGTGCTAACTGCTCGTTCCTTGGAGGACAAGTGCTGAACTGTGGCGGTGGGATGCCCCAAGTGAGGACACAGTAAAATCACAGCATCTACAACATAAGACACAGAGCAGGTCACAGGAAGAAGAGAAAATTCTTTTTAAAAAAGGCTTCTGCTGCGCACAGTGGTTCACACCTGTAATCCCAACACGTTGGGAGGCCAAGGTGGGAGGATCGCTTGCACCCAGGGGTTTCAGGTTGCAGCGAGCTATGATGATGCTGTTGCACTATAACCCAGACAATAGAGTGAGATCCTGTTTCAAATATTTTTTAAAAAATGCTTTTATGAAATAGATTTTTCCAAGTAGGACAAAACTGGAAACATTCATGAGTCTTATTCTCAGCAAGATTCAAGAATACAGTGGAACCTCCATCGTTGAGCGCAGCCCTACACCGACCAACTCCTTAACTTGACCTACTTTTCATAGACCAGGCACGCATCACATGCACATCTCAGGACAGAGGCCTTATGTTGACCACCTCCATATGTTTACCAGTTTGTTACGGTCACTTGAGTGGCCAAATTATAGAAGTTCTACTGTATATGTGGCATATACACCCAGGAGTGGAATTGCTGGGTAATATGAGAACTCTTATGTTTTAATTTTTGAGAAATTAAAAGACTACTTTTCCAAGCAGGTGCACCATTTTACATTTCCATGAGTAGCGTATGAGTGTTCCAATTTTCCACATTCTTGCCAATACTTGTTATTGCCTCCCTTTGTGATTACAGCCATTCTGGTCGGTGTAAAGCAGTGCCTCCTTATGCCTTCCCCGTGCATTTTCCTAATGACTGATGATGCTGGGCATCTCTTCATGGTTTTTGTTGGTCATCTGTATATCTTCTTTGGAGAAATATCTGTTCAGATCTTTCATTTATTTTTAATTGTATTGACTTGCTATTAAGTTGTAAAGGTAAATATTCTAAATACAAATACCTTACCAGGCATATGATTTGCAAATCTTTTTTCCATTCTGGTGATTATCTTTTCATTTTATTAACGGTGTCCTTGGAAAGCTTCCGAAGCACAGATGTTTTTAATTTTGATGAACCCCCACTTGTCTGTTTTCACTGTATACCTGTGCTTTGGGTGCCATATTTTAGAACCCACTGTTAAGTCCAAGACCGTGGAGATTTACACTTACGTTTTCTTTAAGAATTGTATAGTATTTACTCTAACATTTAGGTTATTAACGCATTTTGCCTTAATTTTTACACATTGTATATCGCAGGGTTTCAACCTCATTCTTTTCCATTTGGATATCCAATGGTCCCTTTTTCAGTCACTGTGTCCTTTAATAGCTGAGGGAAGCAACTCAAAACCTCAACCCATGTAGCCGCAGGAAGTTCAATGCTAGCACCAATTTTTTTTAACTTCCAATTAATATGAGGGTACAAACGATGAGGTTACAAAGTTTGCATTTATTAGGTAGTCCCTGTTGTAGTTGTGTCCCGAACCCAGGAGGTGTACCACGTACCCCTTACATGGTGTCCATTAAGGGGGAGCACACCAATCGCTATCCCTCCTCTCTGCCCTCCCCCCTCACCCCAACTTGAACTGAAGTGAGTTTTTCTCCCGTGTGGGCATGTATGAGATCGTCCACTGGTTTCACATTAATACTGAGGACATTCGTTACTTGCTTTTCCATTCTTGTATCACCAGTATCTTTAAGGATTTTTGCCGTGGGGAATCATGTTCATACCATACCACCTTTCATTCTGAGCTCTTGTCCCTTGTTACCTGTCACAGATGGTGGATGGCTCAGAAAGTGATGCTCATGAACTATACACATTGTAAAAGAAGTTCAGGAAATGCCTCACCGCCCACTTTGCTCCTGAGAAAAGAGATCCCAAGAAGGCCTTTCCTACATACGCACCCTGGCTGGAGCCATGTGTGCCACCTAAACAACCTTGCCACTTAAGGCATAATTGATAGCACCAGGGAGCAACTGCAAAGGTATAGAGGAGGAGGTCAAGTGCATTTAAGATGGCTGGATAAACACCCTGCTTAAGAGGTACATTCTATCAGTGGGGGCAAACTGAAGCAATCAAATTCTCTATTTTGGAAAGTGTAAATGCTCCTCCTAGTTTTGTGAGATCAATGGAAGCTTTAGATAACCATAATTGATCACTACCAATTATGATTTTTGGCTCAGGCAGACTCTTGATAATGCTAATTTTTGTAATAAAATGGGTATAATGCTTATATATGTTATATGTTTTATTACGTTTTCTCAGTATTTATGAAGGCAATAATATTTTAAGTCTTTATTAAGGGTCTCGTTGTGACTCTATGGACACTATGTCTTACTGCGTCCATAAGCTCCTAAAAGTAATTTTTTCTTTCATGGGATAAACTATTTGGTTCTATTGTGTCATCTTCTGTTCACTTTTTTATTTTTATTTTAGAACACTTAAGAGTCACAAGATTAATCTGTAGATTTCCTTTTCATCCGTCTCTGTTGAGAATATTTAAATTATGCTGCTTTTTGATTGGCTTTAAACTTGCTAGTTCCT
>NW_003852409.1:9787180-9787459 GCF_000181295.1 Otolemur garnettii | reverse complement strand
TCTTTCTATGACTGAATAGTATTCCATGGTATATATATACCACAGTTTGTTAATCCGTTCCTGGGTTGATTGGCATTTAGGTTGTTTCCACATCTTGGCAATTATAAATTGAGCTGTGATAAATAATCTAATGCAAGAGTTTTTATGATAAAATGATTTTTGTTCTTCTGGGTTGATGCCTAACAATGGAATTGTGGGATCAAATGGGAGGTCTAATTTGAGTTTCCTATTTTTATCTTGATTAGAATTTCCAGAAGTTTGTCTGCTTTTTTGAGAACC
>NW_003852409.1:9762747-9786694 GCF_000181295.1 Otolemur garnettii | reverse complement strand
CAGGCCAGGGCTGGATTCGAACCTGCCAGGTCTGACATATGTGGCTGGCACCTTAGCCACTCGAGCTAAGGCACCAAGCCTGTTTGTACTTTTTAAACTTAGTTTTCTATTCATTTTCTATTTCTTATGTGTAATAGATGAGCCAAAAACTTTAATCATATATTTTCTACCTTGATCTTTATAAATGTGTGATTACATGCCAATGTCCCATGGACACTTGCAAGGATGTATTTCTATATTCATATAGTATTATTATGCTATGGATTAAAATATTTAACTTTATCACTAATTAAATTACTTTGTTTAATACAATGTGTTGAAATTTAATAGTCTTCTGTCTTCTCTTACTTCCTTTTTTTTTTTTTGAGACAGAGTCTCACTTTATCACCATGGCGTCATAGCTCACAGCAACCTCAAACTCTTGGGATAAAGCAATCTCTTGCTTCAGCCTCCCAAGTAGCTGGAATTACAGGTGCCTGCCAAAACACCTAGCCAGTTTTTTCTATTGTTTTTAGTAAAGGTGGGTATCACTCTTGCTCAGGCTGGTCTCGAACTCCCAAATTCAAGCAATCTACACGCCTTGGCCTCCCAGAGTGCTAGGATAATAGGCATGAGCCACCGCACCGGACCCTTCTCTTACTTCTAATGATTTTTTTACTGTGTATATTTTGATGCTGCTCTGTAGCACACAAAGTTTCATTGCTATTAAATCTTTGCTCTCAATCAGTGTTTCTTAATGTGTAGTTCCTGGACCAGCAGCATCAGCTTTATCTGGGAATTTTCTAGAAATGCAAATTCTCAGGCCATACCACGGACCTAAAGAGTCAGAAACTCATTGACTGGGACCCAGTGATCTGTGTATTGAGAGGCCCATATGCATTTAAAGCACCACATATTTATATTAGAACTTCTTGCAATATAAAATTATTCTAAATGACTCAATTAATGATCACTATGACAACTCTGCTTTCTTCTTTGTTTTCCTAATATATTTTTACATTTTATATTATTGTTGATTTTTTGTGTGATTTTTTGCTTAGGTATAGCTTAAGAACACAGCATATCACTGAATTTTATTTTATGATCAATTTGGAGAAAGTTCACCTTATTTTAAATGGAAAATTTATCACATTTACATTTATTCTCATATTTGTTATGCTTGGTCTTTCTAATGCCATTTTATACTTTTTTGGTTTTATTTCTTTTGTATTTCTTTCCTGTTCTGGCTCAGCAGTTCTCAACCTTCCTAATGCCAATTAAAAGAGGTCTCCACCAACAGGTTGAGAACCGCGGCTTTAGAAGCTACATTTCTTTCTAATCTTCCACAGGTATTTGGAATGCTAGTAAATTGCATCTAAAACTTTTAAAATCTACATTTAATTATCAAACATAAAGACCATCATTTTTGTTTTTGTAGAGACAGAGTCTCACTTTATCACCCTCAGTAGAGTGCCGTGGTGTCACACAGCTCACAGCAACCTCCAACTCCTGGGCTTAGGCAATTCTCTTGCCTCAGCCTAAGACTGTCATTTTTTAAAAAAAGAATCAGGAAGCATAAAAAAAAAAAAAAGACTGTCATTTTTAATCTGTTCAAAATGTGGAAATTAGCACTGGCGCTTTCCCTTGCTCTTCAGTCTTTCCTTCCTGCTTTCTTTAATATAATATGATTTTCTCTTTTAGATATGTGTAATACAAACAATTTCTTCACATGCAGTCATTTGCCTTCTGAGTAATCATGTCTATCATTATTACTAACACTTTACTTCCATGTTTAATATAGTCACTGCTCACTGCAGTGTAATGCATGTCTCAGTGATCGGAACGCCTCATGACTAATTTGTTAAGCAGTGTTATGTGGTTGGTTGGTGTATCAGACAGACACGAAACCCATCTGATGATGTCTTCTAATTCTTTTCACATAGGAACCCCAACTCCCTCCGGTAGGTCCGGTGTGCTTCCCTGCTTTGTCTTCGCACTGCCAACCTGCTTTTGGCTCATTTGTCCCCAACTGGGTTTTTTCTTCTCTGTTTAAGATGCTTTGCAGGAGTTTTTGCTTTTTCTTTGGAATTTAATTTTTAAAACTTTTTTTCAATCCAGAAATGCTTTTTTACCTTTTTCTTTGTTTCTTACCTCTATTTGTCAGAGATTCTTTCACTAGAATATCTATTAAACAAGTGATTAATGTTTTGAATATTAATATCTACAAATGTCTTTGTCTTTTTCTTCTGCATGTTAAGAACATTTAAAGTTTGCCTTCTACTTTTTTTAATTGCTTGTTGATAGTATTCTGTCTTCACTCTCTTCATCCCTGTGTGGATTTCATTTTAGCTGCTATTTTTCATTTTTGTGTATCCTTTTATTTTTGTGCCACCTCTCATAACAGCCTGCTCAGTTTAATGGAAGAAAATACTTTCATGTACCTTGTTAAGAATTGGTTTTGTTTTTTTTTTTTAAATGTGTTTCAGTTTCTTGTAAGAAAACTATTTCAGAGAAGCATGGTATCTTCTCATGTGCTACAGAATTTTTCCACAAATCTTCTATTGATTTTCTTATATTCTCGTCTTTATGAGGTAGTTATACACTAGCCCAGGACTAAAGCACTGCCAAGAAAGAGTTTCTCTGGGAGTAGTCAGACATCGGATGCAGGGGCAGCGGAAGAGGGTGCCCTCCTAACTCTGTCACATTCCCAGTTTCAGATCCAAAGTAGAAAAAGTTGCAACAGGTTAGAAATGCAGAGGTCAAATGACCTAGACTAGAGCAGAGCCACCTCTGGGGGTCTTTTAAGGAACCAAATTCAGAAAAAGGCCTCTTGCTGTGCCCCTATTGAATATATTCCTGCCCTCCCACAGTATTTTAGAGCCAGAAGTAAAGGACAGCAAGAGTGGTCAAGCCATCTCTCCAGCGGTGGCCCTGGTGCCTTGACCTCCCCTCTCAAGCCATCACAAGTGGCCACCCAGCTGTGCACTACACCATCCAGAGAGAGCCATCCCATCGCTGCAATGCAAATGGCACCCCTAGAGTTGTGTGCTGTGGCAGCCTTATTTAAGAATTTTATTTTTAAATCCCTATAGAATTTTTTTTTGTTTCACTGCCTCTTTATTATAATATATACTTTTCATCTTATGAGTACATTATCTTCTTGAATAACTCACATCTTTAATAATCCTTTTGCAGTCCCCTTCTTTTCCCTGAATCGTCAGTTCTGTCCATTCATTGTCATGTTTTCACTGCTCATCCTCTCCGTGAGACTCTGTCCCCATCCCTGTTTCTGAGGGCTAGTTTAGTTGTTTATGAAGAGAGGTGGGTTTATGTGTTTCCCTGAGTGAGGGCAGTGAGTGTGAGCCCTCTGCCTGCAGGGAAGTGTGTTGACTGGAAGGCATCTCTTCGGGGTGGGAGAACAAGAGGCAGGGCCGCAGCACTAACCCTGACCCCTGCCAGCCCCAGTGCCTATGTTAAGAAATTATCATCTGACAACAACCATGAATTTTGTCAGGCCTGGCCCTTTGCACACAGATTCTCAGTTTCTTGAGAAAATATTCCTCACCCTTTAGCCTTACCTGGAAAGGATATCCATGTTCAGGGGACTCTTGGACTCTGAGCTAAACAAGGCAGCCATCCCATAGATCATCTGCTCATTTCTCTGTGTCAGCCGCTCGTCCTGCTCCCATCCTGCACTTGACCATACTTTGGACTTCTGGGAGGTAGAGATGCTTTCCTCCTCCCCGTAAAAACCTGATCCCCTCTCTCCACCCACTCTAGGGCAAGACTGAGCCCCAGCCCTTTCTAGTCTGGCTTGTCCACGAGCTTGAATACAACGTGCCTTCTATATTCCAGAAATTCATCACAACGGTTGTTCTGCTACTATGCCATGCTCATTCTCGCTTTTTAATAAATTCACTTATTTTCATACTTTCTGCATTGAATTAACTTATCCATGTTTATACTTCTAAGGGTGGAAGAGACAGGTGCTTGCGCTTACTCTCCCATCTTGAACTAAAAGCTAGGTGGAAAATAAGGGTTGAAGAGCCGCTTAGAAGGTTAAGAATATTCTTTTTAGGCACTTTCCTTTAACGCTTTAAAAGATCACTATTTTTTTTTTGGTCATTATAAAATTTTATATTGTATATTTATATAGTTCATAGAAGGTCTATAAAAAACTATGCATATATTTGTATGTTACATGTATATTCTATAAATTTTATCATTTGTTTTATATTTATACATATTTCATATATTTATACTGCCCCCACAGTATTTTAGAGCCAGAAGTAAATTATATGTTATATTTTATATAAATTCTGTCTAAAATTCTATATTTTAAAGGGTGCTACTTCTTAGAACAGTGTTTTATGACTCTGTCCCATGAAGATACAAGGTTCAGCAGACTAGCCCAAGTATAAAGGAGGGGGAGGAGGGAATTAACACCCGGTATCCCTGCCCTACTTCAGAAGGAAAACTGCTACTTTTGTCTATTTTAGATACTTGGAGTTCTGTGCCAGATTTTGACTGAAAAATGATCACCATAGCCTAAAAACTGTTTGAAACACATTATATTATAGGTTTATAGGTTTATTATATTTGGTTTACTCAGGGCTTCTGTGATTTATAAATATGCTTTTTTGTTTATTTAATAATCATGAAAGAGTTGGCTACTTTTAACAATCAGAATTGATTAACTCCAGCTCTTGGAACATTTGTCCTCCTTGATTGCATCACGGGTTCCTCCCGCCACCTGGTGGCAACATATGTCTATTGCAGGGGCAGTTTCTAAATTTAGTTGGTATCAGCCAAAGTTGAAAATAACAACCCGCAAAGCTATGAAGATTTGTAATGGAGTTTTACAAGTTACAGGCATTTCTACATCCATTCTTTTTTGATCTACCCACCATTCCTTTTAGGGGGGGGCATTCATATTCACTCCCATTTCAGCAGAGGAAAAACAAGCTCAAAAGCTTAGTAACAAAACAAAAACAAGCTAAATAACTTATCTTAGACGAGGACCAGAAAATTATGGGCCTAGGACTAGACCCCAAACTTGTAATGATCATTAGAGACGGGTACATAGGAGCTCTGTGACAATCTGAAGGGGTCTTCAATCTGGAGAAATATTTAAGCCAGAGGTATTAAACTGGTAGCCATCAGAACAGAGGTGGCATTTGAAGTCTTATGTTGATCTAAACTTGGAGCTGTGGGAAACGACACAATGGGATGCCGATAAACAAACCAAGATGTGATGGCTTTGTGGTAGCAGGCAAGAGAAAGAGAAGAGTTTGGGTCACCAGCAAGCTCATCCTGGGCTGTCTGAAATTGCAACCTGCAGAGTGGAAATCTTTGTCTATTACATAAAAATACACAGCTAAAAGAAAGAGATATAACACCCTACTCTACACAGTCCAGATCAAATCTAAATTCAGGGCTCTGTTGTTATGAGAAACACAGAAGTGACAGAAAAAATAATAAAGTGTGAATATTCTCAGCCTCTTTCCCTCCTTACCCCTCACTTCCAGAAGAATTGTTTCTCACCACATTATCCAATTAGTCCCTAAGCAATTTTGTGACTAGGGCAGCAATTAACAGGGAAGATAACACAAGATGAGGACAATACTAGGATTTAACCAGAAAGGGAGGGAACTAAAGACAAGAGGAAAAGAATTTATCCAGAAAAAGAAAAGAGCACTAGAGAGGAAGAGAGACCTGTGGGCTGGGTTGAGAAGAGATTATTTCAAAGTGGGAAAGAGTGGAGATTTTGGTATGGTTGCCTTGTAGAGGAGATGGATGGATGGATGGATGGATGGATGGATGGATGAATTGATGGATGGAAGCGTGAGGAAGAACAGAACTGGGACAGCCTCAGATGGGTTTTCAAAACAGAAATCAGGTTTTCAAACAGAAATCAGGTCATAAGAGCAAGAGCTGGGAGCCTGAAGCAAGTTCCAAACCCAGGAAAGAGGTACAAAAAGGGGCCACAGGTCAAAACTCCTGAGAGAAAGCTCAAGGCCAGCCTGACTCAGAGGCACAGTCTATGCCATCCATGACTCTCTGCCAAGACAGAGACCCCATCCTCAGCAGAGATGGGTGCTGGCCAGCAGATGCCAGAGAGAAAGGTCCCTTCCACTGGGTAAAGGAAGGAAGGGACAGGCTGGAAAAGTTTCTGAAAGATTCAGGTGCAATAGGGAGAATTCTGTCCATGGCCAAAAGCCCAGTTCTACCACTTTTTAACTAGTGACCTTGGCAAATTTCCCCCCAACCCCCAGAGCTTCCACGCCATCCTCTGGACAATGAGCGAAAGAAGCCGGGTGATCCCTGAGGGATCTTCTAGCTCTGACCCTCTGCCTCAGCACCTCTAAGTATCCAACCGGCCACAGGAAACCAGCTGTCTTGTTCCCCCTCCCCCACCTAGCTGTGGCTCTTGCTAAGTAGAGTCCTTCCCCATACCCCACCCTCGCCTGTCACCACACCCTGCATGACTGTCCTCCACCTGCCTCTGGGCGTAACCTCCTGCTCCCTCTTGCATGCACCAAGCTCCACCAAGCTCCTCCACTTCCCTTTGCTTATTTCGGGGCTTTTGTCCATGCTCTATCCTCTGTCCACACAGAATGTCATCTGTCAAACACTCATCCGTGATGCTCCTCAATGGATCCCGTGACAGGAAGTTGCTGCTGCTCCCTTTCTGGGGCCACCATCTCTGGTTCCTCAGATCCTAGGATTCCAGAGCTGATGAAATCATTAACTGTGTGTCCTCCATTTCAGACTGCATTCTCTGTGAGAGCTCAATACATATTTGTTAAACCACTTATTAAATGGTTTATTAAATTAAATAATGAATAGATCAATGGATGCATAATGCTAACAAATTTAAACACTGCATTCACTGCCACCATCTTCATCTATCACCCAGATTTGTGTCATATTCCTTAACTGCCCTTCTTATATCTGCCTCCCACTTTCACTTTTCTTGCTTTTAAAACCAAAGTCGTGTTTGTAACTTCTCTGCTCAGGGATCTCCAGAGGAAAAGCCGCAGGCATTAGAATGGCTGAAAAAATCCTGTATGGTCAGGTCCCTGTAATTCTCTTGTCTCTCCTATCACACTCTGCCTTGGTCACCCCACACCAGCCTCTCTGGCCTCCTTGCTGGGCCTGACCAACCTTGAGCTGTTCCATGACTTTGCCTAACTGGCTCAACCCGCATCCCCTCGGTCTTTGCTCCTGTATCACTTTCCCTTGGAGGAGTTTCCTGACCACCCATTTAAAATTTGCAACATGTTCCTCCCCTCAAATTCCCTGGCCTGCCTAATTTTTTCCATAGTATTTACCACTTTATGATATGTGGCATAATTCACTTACTTACTTGATGTATCTTCTCATAAGCCCTGGAGGAAAGGGTCATGGTCTGTCTTGTTCGCTGGTCTATCCTGTAGTTGGCACAAAATATTTGTTGAATAAAAGCCCTAGTTCCCCAGTGGTTCAATCCCAGCATAGTGTCTCATTCAAATAAACCAGTCCAACAAAATAATTCAAACGTTTTACATGTGTTGTGTTCTTCAGAAATACCAAAGAAGAACACAATTATAACTCAAGTGACACTTCTTAAATTCCTTTCTGTACTTCAATTTCAGCAGCAGCTTCGTCTAAAACCTTCACTTCCACGCCTCTCCCACGTGGAGCTTCTCCAGCTGCCCTGCCTGTGCAAGTTGGTTTCTTTTCTTTCCCCATGGGCCCTTCCCCCACATTCTCACCAGAAGTTGCCTCCAGGACTTCTGCTTCCACCACCATGGAGCCTCACTGGGACAGCTGGAGACCCCCTCACTCTCGGTGAAGAGAAGTAGGCAGAGCCCTTTAAGAAGCAAAGTTCTCGCACCCTGAGTGATTTTCCCAAAGTAGCTGTAACAAAGAGCACAGCAGAACCTCTACAGCTGACCACCTCCTCAAGGCAACCTAATTTTCATAGTCCAGACATGTGCCCCATGTACAGTACAGTAGTTTGTTACAACCCCTTGGATGGTCAACATAGGGGGCGTCTACTGTATTTTGAGTAATAGTTTTTTGTTCATTCATTACAAACACAACCATAGGAAACCAATAGGCCAGGAGCCCCAATACCTTCCCGAGGAGACGCTCTGTGGACCTGTTAACTGAGGCACTTGCTCTCTTAGTATAAACCTACCTGCGACCACTTAGACAGAGGTTAGAGAGTTTGAGAACCTTGAGTTTTCTGGGGCCTTGCGGGTCAGGGGTCTGGACCCTCAAGCATTACAGGTCACTCTAGGAAACTGAGTCAAAGCCTCACAGACACTCCCTACCCCCTACCCACATGTAGATCTCCCTGAGAGGGAGGTCTGGCCAACTACAGAAGCATGTTCCAGAGAGTAGCCATGTTGGAAAGCCTGCAGCTGGTGGCCAAGACCGTGGAGTTAGGAGAAAAGGCAGTTATCTGGAGAGAAACTCAAGGATGACAAGACCCCAACCTCCTGCCCTAAAATCAGCAGCACTAAGGGTCGTCACCACGGTGGGAAAGGGAAGAGCTAGACTCAAAGGCAAGACAAGCACCCAGGAATTCCCCTCAGAGCAAATATTTTGCAGCAAAGGAGGCTTGGGCAGCATGATGGGGTCAGATAATAGGTCACCAGGAGGTCATTCGGTCCCAGGCAGGCAGGAGGGTCCTGACTCCAAGCATATAAGGCACATACAGTAAAGCTGCTGGTAAAATCCTTCCTTGGTGGAAATGGGCACAAAATCAGGAGTAGAATTATTTAGCCTGCAGGTAGGACCTGCAGAGGCACAGAGCAGCCAGAAAATTCATTCATTCCTTCAGCCATTCAACCAATACTTATGGAGTGCCTACAGTTACCAGGCACTGTCCTCTTTGAGCTGATATCCTAGTCAAATAGACAAACCCCCTATTTGGGACAAGTCAACACCAGGTAATGTCCCCCGTGACTACTCTCATCTGGCTCCTAATATACCTGAGAACTCATGCCACACTTATGGAAAATTTTTATTTTATTTTATTTTAAGACAAAGTCTCACCGTCACCCTGGGTAGAGTGCCATGGTGTCATAGCTCACAGCAACCTCAAACTCCTGGGCTCAAGCAATCCTCCCGAGTAGCTGGTACAGGAGCCTGCCACAATGCCCAGCTAATTTTTCTATTTTTAGTAGAGACAGGGATCTCACTCTTGCTCAGGCTGGTCTTGAACTCCTGAGCTCAAGCAATCTACCTGCCTCAGCCTCCCAGAGAGCTGAGATTACAGACATGCGCCACTGTGCCTGGCCTACGGCGAACTTTTAAAACAAAATCTAGGAAGCATGGTTTGCCTGCACTAGATATATATACTCTAACACCAGAAAAAGTTTAAAAAACAAACCAAAATCAGAGCTCCTTAAAAAATAAAAAAATGTCTATGGCTGATTTTACTCTTGTTATTTCCTAGAACTCTTGGCAGCCTACTCAGGATTCCAGAATTCCACAGAGCACAATTTAAAATCCTTTGTCCTCAGTCAGGCTGACCTTCCAAAAGAGAGGTGGGCACACACTCCATCCCCCAGGCAGCCATAGCCGTGAGATTTATCAAAGCTGAGTGAGCTCGGCTTCATTACAGGAGCTCAGAGGCCCAAATTCAGCCTCCCAGAGGGTCCATGTGGACTTGTAAATAGATGCAGTAAAAGAGTAAATAATGAATTTGTGCAATTGGAGGGAAAAGCTCCAAAGCAGTTCTGGCGATGGGGAGACAAGCATTTTAAAAAGAGTGCCCGGCGCGCATCTCACCCGCAGACGTAATGGCTTCATATACATTCATGAGCTTCAGTCCCCCCACTCTTCCTTCTTTGGCAATCCCAGGCATAAAAGACAAAGGAAAAGTGAGAGGGCAGAGAAAGACAGATAAACTTTAAAGGTCCGAATTGCAAACACAACCCACCGTTTGTAAATTGCTTGGAGACCTTTGGAGGGAGAATCAAGGAAATGAAAAGTAGAACATACAGGCATATTGCTGTTTAGGGGAAACTCTCTGCTCTGGGCATCAAATCTTGTCTGGAGAATGGTTGAGAGGCACAATACTGGCTAAATGTGAGATTGCTTTGTAGAAAGGACGCGCCTCGTCTCCACGCTTCATTCTTCTGCCTGTCTCCCGCGGCCACCTCCAAGGTCACAATTGTGGAGCTCCAATGCTCTACAGCTTTCACTATATTAAAAACCAGGGGGCTCAAGGGGCCCTGCTATTCTCGTTGGCCTCCGCTGCCTCCAGCCCCTCCCAAGGAGACCCTCTGAGGGCTCAACCTGCAGAAAGACAAAGGATCTCAGAGAGTGGACCCTGAAGCCACCTCTCCCAAATTTAAATCCTAGCTCAGCTACTTTTTAGGTAACCTGAACCTTTTTCCAGAAATGATTTACAGTCAGCTGCAAAAACACTTTCCACTTCTCTGCATTTGTGCTTGTGTCCCTTTTTTGATTTAGACAGCCAGGTGTGTTGGTTTTAGAAATAAGCATGAAGATACACGCGCACACACAAGAGGTGAGGAAATCAGCTTCTCGTCACCTGACGTCAAGTTGTCTTTGCATGCTGGGGTCCCCCCCTCTGAACGGCAAGCACATCCAGCTAAGTTCAGCTGGAAGGGACGCAGCAGTGCATCAGGAAAGAATGAGAGAGAGATCACAGGCCATCTCCCCTTTGCCACACCAGGCTGTGTTTAGACCAGCGGCGACAGAGAGCCACGCAGCACGCTCCGTGGGGTCACGGGGCCCTGCTGCCGGGGCCCTGTGAGCGAGATTGACCCGAGGCCCCAGCAAGCTGTGCCGGAGCCCCGAGCTGCCCGAGCAGCCGCTCTTCAGAAGGGATGCGAGATGAAGGTCGTGCCCGTTCGTGTTTAGCCCTGGCCTGGCCGCGGCTCTGCAAATCCCTGGCGCGGGGCCAGCGTGGATAATTACATTTCACCTGCCCGGACTCCCCCGCGGTTTCCCTCCGAGACGGATTCCCTCTTCTGTGGCTGCCGTGATCCGGAACATAAATACTCTCTCAACGGCGGTGTTCTCTGCCTGGGCAGCTGAGGTTTCGTTCCTTACAAGGAAAATCCTCTTGTAACGGGACACTCGCACCTTCACTCCGTCAGCAAACATTTATTAAGCGCCTACTTAGTAAGTCTGAGCCGGGTGCTGGAGGGGCCAGGGCGAGCAAGACGGCAGCACATTTTTTGGCCCCTGAGAAGCTCACGGTCTAGTCGGAAAACCATTCTTATGTGTAGTAAACGCCTTGTAGAGTCTGGCTGGAGAGCTGCTAAGAAAGATTCCAAATCTCCTTGGAAGAGTCAGGGGTTTCTAGGATCAGCATTTTGAAGCACAGGTAGGGTGAACAGGTAAGGCAGAGGCGGGGGGGGGGCCATAAGGAGCCCCACTGCTCGGAGGGTGGGCAGGAAGAACATTGATCTGGGAGGGGGGTGGGAAGGAAGGAGCCCGGAAAGGGAGCCTCAGGTTAGGTTGCAAAATACCGAGAATATTAGGGTGATGTTACCGGAAAAAGAGGGTTGGCCACCTGTCACTGTCAGCCATATGCACAGACAGGGATGGGTCTACCTGTCTTTATTATTAGAAGGCCAGCAACTCTGGAGCACAATGAGAGCAGCCTCTCCAAGACTGTTCTGTTGTCTTTCATTTCCAAAACGACAGCTTTTTTTTTTTTTAAGACAGAGTCTCACTTTGTTGCCCTTGGTAGAGTGCTGTGATGTCACAGCTCACAGCAACCTCAAACACTTGGGCTTAAGTGATTCTTTTCCCTCAGCCTCCCAAGTAGCTGGGACTACAGGCGCCCACCACAACTCCTGCCTATTTTTTTGTTGCAGTTGTCATTGTTGTTTAGCAGGCCCAGGATGGGTTCAAACCCGCCAGTCGTAGTGTATGTGGTCAGCACCCTACCCACTGAGCTAGGGGCACTGAGCATATTTTTATTTTTTTTTTTTAGACAGAGTCTCATTTTGTCACTTTTGGCAGAGTGCTATGGCATCATAGCTCACAGTAACCTCAAACTCTTGGGTTCAAGCAATCCTCTTGTCTCGGGCGCCTATTTTTTAGAGACAGAGTCTCACACTTGCTCAAGCTAGTCTCATACCTGTGAACTCAGGCAATCTACCTGCCTTAGCCTCCCAGAGGGCTAGGATTGCAGGCATAAGCTATGGCACCCGGCCAAAACTATTGCATTATACATGAAAGTTAAACCAGCAAAAACCATGTTAGCTCTAATCTTCAACAACAATAACTAGCATAACCTATGACCTAAAACAGTATTTCTAATTCAAAAGTTAAATTCCTAAATCAATTGCCCTAAACTACTCCAGATATACACTTTTGGGTTAAAGCTGAATTTACAAAACAAGAACCAGAGACATGCGGTGGAGGTCACCGGCCCGACCAGCTGTGTCATCTTGGCCCTAGCCCAACTGACTCCGTCTTATTCTCACTACATGAGGTCCCAGCAAGAAGTTTATCTACAGCGTTGGAAGGTTGTTAAGCAGTGAGAAACCCGTCCATCCATGTTTTAGTAAAGCCACCCTACAGCAGTGTGGAGAGGGAGAACTAAAGAAGCCAAGGTCGGAAGATCCAACAAAAATAGGACCCAACAGAGAGGGAGGGACGGGAGCTTAAATGAGCTGGAAGCCGTGGGAGGGAGGAGCAGACAGAAGCATTCAGGAAAAGGAATCAACAGGCTTTTAGTGCCTGGTTGGTAAAAAGTGAGGGGGAGAAGACTCTAGAACGGTGAACGGCAGGACTACTGCCAGAGGAGGAAGCAAAGCAGAGGAATGAGGGGCTCAGGTGGAGATTCCAGAAAGCATCTGGAAATTCAGGTCTGAATTCATAAACTTTCATAAATGTTTGCCAATGACTATGGGCTAAGTTTTATGAACAATTACCGCTGATGGCTCTAGGCCAGTGGTCTTCAAATCTGAGCTTAATTACCTAATAACACACCCTTAGGACAGGGGTTCTCAATCTTCCTAATGCCGCAATGTATTTTCATTGTTAAAAAGGGGTCGCGACCCACAGGTTGAGAACCGCTGCTCCAGGACCTAGAGGGTGTGTTAAAGCACAGATCTCTGGGTCCTACTCTCAGTTCCTGATTCAGTGAGTCTGGGGGGCGCCAGAGCCTGAGAATTTGCATTTCTGACCATGCAAATTCCCTGTGGTGCTGATGGGACTGCCCTGGAGCCCACACTAGCCTCAGCTCTAGACTTGTCTGAGCCATTTCTCCAACTTGATCTAAGATTTTTCTCTGGGTAAGGAAAAGGGTTAATACAGGTGGAGATGATCAGAATGTTCCCCTTTATCATCAGAATGCTAAGGATTTCATTCTAACCATTAAGAACAAGTGTTTGGATTTGGTGCCTGGTTAACCTCCCGTATTCTATTTCTTAGATGCCAAGTGTTTTTTGAGAAAACAACCTGTGACAAAAGGCACCCTTTTTTTTTTGAGGGCCTACTATATGCCACGTGCCACACCAAGCATTTCACAAACATTCTCTCATTTAGTTCTGCCAATAACACCATGAAGTGAGTACTTTTATGATCCCCATTTCTAAGATGAGCCCAAGGTCAAGTTGCCGGTAAATGGCAGATTGAGCCCAGAGTTCACCCTCAAATACTGCAGTCTGTGGCCTCCCTCATCTTCCTGTATTTTGCTCTGCGAAATAGCCTAGATTACTCCAAGAACCAACATCTTCCGCATCCTATTATACCATTAACCTACAGTGGTTTCCTGAATCTGTTTTTAAAAATCTGCCAGCACGTAGCTGGCAACCATAATGGAGTGTACTAATCATCTTTCCGCGTCTTAATAACCCTCGTGCATTGAACAATCAAGAGAAGGGAAGGGTCAAGTGGAAGGCGACGCCCGGCGGTGATATGAATGTACTGGAGGCGGCTCTGCAATCACACCTGGGGATACATGGCGTCCTTGGCATATTAGCGAGTAAGAGCCTCTCACAGCATCTGTTCCAACAACATCTCTAGACAGTACATGTGGCATCATCCTTAAAAAACAATTTTCAGAAAGCCCTAAACAATTGTGAAGATTGTTTTGCCCACCTCCGAAGAGGGAAGCAAACGAAGCAAGTAATTTATGTCCCAACTTTCTACATAGAACCTGTTGGTAGATATTTAGCCCTTACGTTACATGCCGACCCTGTGAGACAGATGTGTCCCGGGACATTACAGGTCATCCGAAATTTGGGGCCTGTGTCCTATCTAGCATCTTTTTAAATGTAAATTCCTAAAAGCTAGAAAGTGTGACCCAGGCTGCTTGAAGAAGCCACAGGTATCCACGCACACCCAAACCCCCTACTTCTGAAAGATTAAATTGTTTAAAGGTCACAGGAGAGTGAGTGCCTTTTTAGAAAAGACAGTGCTACAGAAAATTTCGGCAGGAGAACCATCCCCAGACTATCCCAGAGCTCAACCTGTCCTTGTTACTGGCCTTCAGCATCACTCCTAGAGCCTGGACTTGAATCTTGGTCCTTGTGGTTTAGGTGCAGGAGCTTCATCCTACTTCATTCTTGGAGCCCTTTTCCCCAGGCCTGGACACTAATGTCCATAACACTCCCAGCACGAAAACTGTCTCCTACACCTGCAGCTCACTAAGTCTTAACTCTAAACTGGGCAGAACCATTCAAAACAGAATGCTACCTCATGTCTGAATTCCAGCAAAATTTTGGCTTTAGTTCCTGTGGCCTTAGTCCAAATGCCACCTCATGTAGCACTGTCCCTTGGGTACAGGTGCTGTGTCAGAGACAGCTAATCCTAACCAAATTTATTCCCTCTCTTGGTTGCGCTCAGTCTCCTTTGCCATTAGATGTGGCCACATAGTTCAGTTCTACCAAAGGAAAGTGAGAAGTGGTGTTTAGGTCTGGCCCATAAAAACTTCCTGTGTGACCTTCTTCCCTTTCCGGTGGGTATTGATGTCCAAACAACCTTGTATTAAAGATGGCAGAGCATATCACCCCGGATCGTGGATTCCTGTGTGGAGTATAGGTATCCATCAACTAGAACTGCTGTGGGCAATCCATATGAATGAAAATAAACTTGAACATGTTTGAGGTCTTACAGACTCCAGGACTTCGGTTTCTGCAATTGGCCTGTCAAACAAATACAAATGGATTATGCCCTGATCCACTAATACTCTTTGGAGTATCCTCCATGGGAACCCTCCTCATTGATGAGTTAATCTCCCTGAACTCACACTCAGCCTCCCCAGCATGCCTATCTGAGATCCCAGCTTCTTTCTGCCAATTTCATCTAAGTAAACACAGCACCTGTGGGCTCAGGGAGGGGAAAAGCTAGATTTGTAGCAAGGAGATGAGCCTGTCTCTCTCAGTCTGTCTCCCCAGAGATGGTTGACCCAGCATTCCCCAGTAAGGGAGAATATCAGAATATCATCTGGGAAGAGAGGAGAGATCCAAAACAGTGCTGATGATTTATTACCAATTTACCTTGCTTTTCTAGAGTAGATTTTCTCAACTGGTTCTTACGAAGAGATATGGAAATTGCCTTTTTTAGGGTAATTAGGAGCCCTCAAAACCAGATGGAACTTCTGTTAACACAGTTTAAAAATGTTGTAAAGGGCGTTCCGGGTCCTCATCTGAAATGTGCTGTTTCTGTAACTCTTAGGAAGGCTTAGAACCTGAGGGCCCTGAACCAGCTGAGGGAGGAGATGAGACACAAGAGTGAAACACAGGGAACATGGTAAGACAAGTAAATACCAGGAACACGGGCCGATGGCTGCATTTTATTTGCTATCAAGTGAGTTCCTTGATCAGAAACTATGCTCTGTGGGAAACAGTAAGTCCACATATGATGGTTTGGGTGAAGCATTACTTGCAAATATGTCAAATCCATAACCACAGTAAGCATCTCCTTGGTGAAGAAAAAAGTGTTGTCCTTTCCATAATGGAAGCAATCCAGTGTAATCAACCTGCCCCCAGGTAGCTGGCTGATCACTCAGGGGACTGGTGCCACAATGGGGATTCAGAACTGGGTCTCTGCTGTTGGGAGATTAGGCACTTGGCAGTCAGTGCCTGTAGCCAGGCCAGTTTTGGTGTAGATGTCCATGTTGCTCCATATGCATTTAGGATCAGCTCTTCTCTTTCTGTAAAAAAGATTTGTGATAGGCAGTGCACTGAATCTGTACATTGCTTTGGGAAGTGCAGCCATCTTTACAACATTAAGTCTTCCAATGCACGAACATGGGATATCTTTCCATGTATCCTTAATTTCTTTCAGCAATGTTTTGTAGTTTGTAATGCACAAGCCTTTTATCTCCAGGGATTTTTTTCTTGTGGACGCTGTATCAGTCATGGTTTTTTAGAGAAACAGAACTTATGGATAGATGGATGGAGGGAGGGAGAGAGGGATATATATGCACAAACACGGAGAGATTTATTTTAAGGGGTTGGTTTATACAGTTATGGAGCTGGCAAGTCCAAAATCTATAGGGCAGGCTGGAAACTTAGGCAGCAGTCAATCTGCAGTCTGGAGGCATTATTTCTTCTTCTTTGGAAAAACTCAATTTTTTTCTCTTAATCCCTTCAACTTGATTGGATGAGGTCCTCTCACATTATCAAGAGTAATCTCTTTTATTTAAATCCAACTAATTCTATATGTTACTCACATCTGCAAAATACCTTCATAGCAACAGCTAAAATAGTGCTTGACTAAGTAAGTAGATACTATAGTCTAACCAAGTTGACATATATAAGTAACCATATTAAGAATGTACATCAGCCCAGCCTCTCTCCCGAAAAAAGTAACCATAGTAACAGATGAATTGGGTGAACACTAAAGTTTGAGAGTCACTGAGCATTCAATTACCATTATTTAATAATGCCGTGGAAATTCTGGTCAATTTGGTGATATGGTGGTAAAAATTAACAATCACAGAAAACCAACTGAAATGCAATTATTTAAAAAGTTTAAAAATTAGTTGCCAAAATCATATATTACTAAAAAAGTACAGTAATCAAGCCAGTGTGGTATTATCAAAAGATAGATGAATATACTCAATGGAACAGAATGCGCAGAAATAGAACTGAACAAATAGGGTGGTGCCTGTGGCTCAGTGAGTAGGGCGCCGGCCCCATATATTGAGGGTGGTAGGTTCAAACCCGTCCCTGGCCAAACCGCAACAAAAAAAATAGCCAGGCATTGTGGCAGGTGCCTGTAGTCCTAGCTACTCGGAAGGCTGAGGCAAGAGAATTAATTACCTAAGCCCAGGAGCTGGAGGTTGCTGTGAGCTGTGACACAACGGCACTCTACTGAGGGTAATAAAGTAAGGCTCTGTCTCTTAAAAAAAAAAAAAAAAGAACTGAACAAATATAGCCAACTGAACTTTGACAAAGGAGCAAAGGCAATTCAGTGGAAAAAGGATTTTTTTCTTTTCAACAAATGCCACTGGAAAAAAATGGACAATCCACATGTTAAAAAAAAAAAAATCAAACCTAGTCACAGACCTTATATCTTTCACAAATACTAACTCAAAATAGCTCAGAAGCCTAAACATCAAATGCAAAAAACTATGAAACCTTAGAAGAAAACCTAAGAAAAAAAATCTATGTGGCTTTGGGTGATGACTTTTTAAATGCAACACCAAAAGTTCAATATATCAAGGAAAAGATGTTAAGTTGGAATTTATTAAACTTTAAAAACTGTTGAACTCCTGAGCTCAAGCAATCCACCAGTCTCAGCCTCTGAGAGTGCTATGATGCCACGGCACTCTACCCAGGACAACAGAGTGAGACTCTGTCTCAAAAAAAAAAATTCCTTTTTAAACTGTTCTGTTTTTCAAAAGACTCTACTAAGAGAATAAAAGGATAAGCCACAGACTGGGAGAAAAATATTTGCAAAATACATATTTGGTAAAAGACTTGTATAAAAAAATTATACAAAAACCTTTCAAAATTCAACAGTAATTTTTAAAACCCAATTTTTTTAATGAGACAAGGAAAGAAGAACATGAAAAGATGGCCATTATCATTTGTCACTTGCAAATGAAAACAATGAAGTACCACTCCACATCTTCTTAAATGGCTTCCATCCAAAAATTAACAATATTAAATGCTATGGAGAATGGAGAACAACAGGACCCCTCACTTAATACTGATGGAATGCAAAAATGGTTATATTCCATCCCATTTGGAAGACAAGCAGTTTCTTGCAAAGCAGTCTTACAATACAATATAGCAATTAGCATTTACCCAATTGCCTTGAAAACTTATGCCCACATAAAAATCTGCACACAAATGTCTATAGCATCATTATTCATAATCATCCCAAACTGGAAGCAGCCAGGATGTCCTTCAATAGGTGAAGGGACAACCTGGTATATCCACACCATGGAACATCGTTCAGAAAAAATAAATGAGCTATCAAGCCACAAAAAAAGACAGATGAATCTAAAATGCACATTATTAGGTGAAAATCATTCAGTTTGGATAAACTACATACTAGATGATTCCAACTATATAACATTCTGGACAAGGAGAAACCTATAGAAATGAAAAAAAGATCAGTGGTTGTCAGGAGTTCAAGGCCAAGGGAGTGAGCGAAGCCCAGGGATTTGGAGGCAGTGGCAGCAGTAAAACTATTCTGCATGAATCAGTGATGGTGAATACATGACATCGTGCATTTGTTAAAATCCATAGACCTGGCTCGGCGCCTATAGCTCAAGCGGCTAAGGTGCCAGCCACATACACCTGAGGTGGCGGGTTCGACTCCCCAGCCCAGGCCCGCCAAACAACAATGATGGCTGCAACCAAAAAATGGCCAGGTGTTGTGGCAGGCACCTGTAGTCCCAGCTACTTGGGAGGCTGAGGCAGGAGACTCGCTTGAGCCCAGGAGTTGGAGGTTGCTGTGAGCATGATGCCATGGCACTCTACCTGGGGGATAGCTTGAGGCTCTGTCTCAAAAAAAAAAAAAAATCCATAGACCTAAACCTTCATGTATATAAATATTAAAAATATGGTGGTCAGGGGGGTTCCAGGATGGAATGCAGAACATGACAAAACAACTTAACAAATGGATGAAATAACCACAGTGAAGTGACTGAGATAAAAAGGTGCTGATCTATGTAATTTTGGAAATGAATCTCTAAGGTTAAAGGCAAAAGAAACAATATGTGAACACTGACCTCTATTTGACAAAGCTTTTTCTCATGGGATTACAGGCTAACAATTCTGACACCAGTATACATGTATACTGAAATTGAACAATTAGGTAAACGGACGGTGAATGGTAGATGGTGGAGCCAGGCTTCTCCCCCCTGTTGAATGGGAGGTTACAGCAAGGCAAGGGAGGAGCCTGGAATGATTCTCACAGTAATAAATTATACTTGGAGTCATCAATATCAACTCATGTTTAGGTTGACACAGACACAGATGCTTACATAGAGAAGTATTTATAGATGATATGTGTATATACATGGGTTAATACAAACACAAATATCTCCTTGCTCTGACAGCTGAGAGGGCCTAGACCAGTGGTTGCCAACCTTCCTAATGCTGCAGCCCTTTAATACAGTTCCTGTGGGTTGCAACCCACAGGTTGAGAACCGCTGGCCTAGACACATCAATACCCCAGAGGTAACAAGTGTATGTGTAGGACCCAGGTCATAATGGCAAATAAAAAGCTTCATCTCTTTGGAGAAATGGCTTATTCTGAGACTGAGGCAAAAAATACATGAGATGAAGCTGGAATATATTTTAATGCCAGAAAGTTAAAAAGTGTTTTAAAAAATCCACAATAGGGGTATGTTGAAGACACATAGGAGTCAAAGAAGGAGCTTTCAACAGCCAAAGCTGGAACCATGAGTCACAAAATAAGTGAAGTAGTATTAGATTATAAGTCAAAATACAAAATAAATATTCATGAGACCATATTGATATAAATAAATGATTAAATAAAGTAGGAAAGAAAAGACAAAACCCCGTGAAGAATTCCAAGTAATCAACATAGATGTATAGATATTCCACCCTCAAAAAGGTAAACTATAACTTCCCACTCCTTAACTGTGGGCTGCACAGGGAAGAAATCTGACAATCACTACTTCAGGTGGTCAGGTTAAAAATCAATGGCTGGGTGGCACCTATAGCTAGTCAGCAGGGCGCCGGCCACATACACCAAGGGTGACAGGTTCAAACCCAGCCTGGGCCTGCTAAACAACAATGAGAACTGCAACCAAAAAATAGCTGGATGTTGTGGCAGGCGCCTATAGTCCCAGCTACTTGGGAAGCTGAGGTAAGAGAATCCCTTAAGCCCAAGAGTTTGAGGTTGCTGTGAGCTGTGATACTGTAGCAGAAAACCGACACAGAAGACTCCAGGCACCAGTTGGAAGAGGAACTGGCTTTATTCTCTGGCCAGAAGACTCAGAGGACTCGTGTCCTAAAAACCAAGCTCACCAACTTAATCTCTTGCCTTTCATTTATACATTTTTTAGGGCTGGGTGCACGTGAAAATCATGAAGGATGTAAGAGATGTGACAGACGTGAAAATCTTGGGACTCAAGGGGAAGGTCAGGTTGGCCCGCGCCCTTGGTACCAGTCGGGCTACCTGTCCTCAAAGGTGATGAAAGGTTAAGGAAGTTACTATCTAGGCCCAGCACATACCAAGGGAAGGGCATACAGACAACAGAGACATCTGCTGCAGTAGAGGTACCATGTTTCCCCCAAAATAAGACACTGTCTTATATTTATTTTTTCTCAAGAAGACACACTAGGGCTTATTTTCAGGGGATGTCTTCCTCTCCTCACCAAAATGCAAGGCGTGGCTATGCAGATATGCTGCATAGCCACATCCATCACTAGGTCTTATTACAGGGTAGGGCTTATATTTAACAAATGCATAGAAATACTGCTAGGGCTTATTTTCTGGTTAGGTCTTATTTTCAGGGAAACACGGTAGGAGTGTTACAGACTGCCTGGCTAATGCCTGTACAGAGTGAGTAGGACAGATCTTTAGCTCTGCTTTTACTGTCTTGCCTCATTCCCAACTTTGAGACTCAGAACAACTTGTCATGAAGTCTCATCACCATCTTCACTAACCTGTGTCACAGTTCGTTGGTGATGTATGTGATACACTCCACCTGAGGCTCTTTGAGACACAGCCAAACTCACTAGGTTCCTCATCATCTGCAGTAATCACGGCAATAAGCATGGGAGGAGAAGGCAAGTACCCCATAACAATAAGACTCCTATTATAAGGGCCTTAAAACCTCCAAAAGCAGAGAACCATCCTCCAAAAATGGATTTTGGATCAAATCTGTGCCACACCTGTACCTGCACATGAGCCAATTTAGAAATTTCATTAGCTATATTTTCCATCACTTGACCTTGATCATCTACTTTCAGACAACAATTGGTTAGATTGAACTTTCCACATACTTCTCCTTCTGTAGCAAGTAAATAATCTAAAGCCAATACACAGCATTGATACACAGCATTTTGATACACAGCATTTCTTATTTGGGTTTGCTGGTGGGCAAGAAGGGTTAAAGCTTTGGTAGTCACATTAGTCATTATTTCTAAGACTGCCTGCAATCGTACGATATGATTTAGCATATAGAGAGGGGTCCGGTAACCCCATGACTCATCCTCTGCCTATGTGTCCGCTGGACTTTTTCCTCTGGGGTGGCTACTGGAAGTCCAAATAGTTCTCTTGCCTTGATGGGCGAGAGCTTTATAAAGCCTGTGATACAACTACCAGTCCATTGATCAGGTAACTGGATATATGCCTTATCCCCACAAATCCAAAACATTCCCTGAGAAGTACTCTAGTTTTGTGAGAATCCTGGATGCCAGCAGGCATCTCTGAGTTCAGGGAACCGGTCTAGGGGATTTAGCTCTGTCTGATTCAGTCCCCAACAGTTATTCCAGTAGAAGCACTGTACAGTCTTTGACTTAGGCAGTGTAGCTGTCCTACTGGCACAGTGAGATTTTTCCCTTCACTTCTTGCTAGGCAATATTGTCAGATAATCGGGGTCTTCAGGATCCACACATTTTCTTTCAGCTTTCTCCGATATGGGGCAATGTCTGAGTTAGGCTCAGTGGGAGTAAGTTCTTTAGCTTTCCATGGCCACTGATCTCCTGTCATAGTTCCTCCACATATAAAGCAAGAAGTTACATTCAAGGACTGTGCCACATTTTCAGCCAATTGTAAGAATAAATTCTTTGTGCTCTTTGGGAGGGGTGGCACAGGCTGCTCTAATTCAGTATAGAAGGTGTGGTAAACAGCCACCTGATGGCCTGATGGGAGGCAACCCATCCGCTGACCCTTAACTGATATATTGGGTCCAGGCCAGTGCCATCTATTTCCAAAGACATGACTTAGGGTTAGAGGGATTTCTTATAGTTAGAATTAAGGGGTTGCAAGTTTCAATAGTGCAATCTGCTGATACTTCCCCTTTTTAGTATGAACTCTTTTTGGCTATCATCTTCCATACTGCAGGTATCTTCTATTACACATGACCAGTATGCACATTCAGCACATGGGTAGTGTATAAAGCACAGATACTTCTGGTTTCTTCTATAAGACCTTTCCCAGTCAAGCAATCCACACAACATTCCATGCTTGCTATGTGCAAGTTTGAGCACCTGGCATGCGTCAAATTTTAGAGACACCTGGGTTGGATTTCCATAGCCTGGAGTTCTCACTACTAGACGTTCCCTCTCCAACCTACTGATTCTGTTCTGATAGTAAACTCATAGCAATTGGGCGGCTCTGAGGGATTGTTGCAAACTTGGGGTTTCCCAACCTCAGGGTCACAAACCTTATATTGAGTAGTATTATATAAGCAAGTCCCTTGCTGAGTCCCTGTCCATTCATAGTAACTATAAAACAATAGAACAGTTGTCACTTTCTGGCCTACTTTGGTTACCTTATGGATACATTGATTGCAATTTTCTACATTAGAATCCTGAATATTTGCATAAACTAAAGTCCACTTAGCTCTCATGAGTCCAGTAAAGAACAGTCCCACGATGAAGTAGATCCTCATGCTTCAGCCGTGCGTGGACCAGTCAGCTCCCAGGGTGTGACTGGAGCAGGGCTTGCGGCTCTCTGCAACACCAGTTTGAGGGGGTTGTAAGGGTCTGAGGTGGCCTTCCAAGGTCCAGGAGTTGTTGAGGTGTGAAGTCCACGCTGTGGGAACTCAGGGTCAGCTGCCGCTGTCACATCCTGCTCAGTCCAGCTCCTCTTAGGTGGGGGCGGGCCCTCCTCCAGTTCCACTGCAGTCTTCACGCTGCTGTAATGGATCCAGGCAGGAATTTCTGCTATTCTCACAGCTGTAGGTGTGGTCAGGATAACGTTGTAAGGGCCCTTCCACCTTGCCTTCAGGGGAGACACGTTCCAATCCTTGACCCACACTATAGCTCCTGGGGAGAAAAGGGTGAACAGGGGAAAACAAACTAACAGGACATTCACCCATCCTGATACTGATTCACCCATCCTGATACTGATTCTGCCATCTTTCCCAGGGCCTGCAATTGCTTCCTTAATTCCACCTCTCCCAATTCCCGGGGAGATCCTAACAAGCTCCGTAGTAAGGGGGGTAGCCTATGATATAAGATCTTATAGGTGAGAATCCTGACTTCTTAGTGGGAGTACACCTAATCTTAAATAACACCAAGGGCAGGGCGCTTACCCACTATAAGTTTGTCTCCTGGCATACTTTCCCTAAACTGGTTTTGATAGTTCTATTCATGCATTCCACCTTTCCTGAGCTTTGAGGGTAGTAGGCTGCATAGAGTTTCGAGGTGATGCCAAGGATTTTAGCTGTCTTCTGGACCAATTTGGTATGGGAATGCTGGCCTGTTGTCTGACCTAATCTGTAGCAGGAGCCTAAAACGTGGTATAATGTCTCTCAAGAGTGCCTGGGTGACTTCTTGTGCCTTCTCAGTGTGGATAGGATATGCTTCTACCCATC
>NW_003852409.1:9734382-9762727 GCF_000181295.1 Otolemur garnettii | reverse complement strand
ATCACCAGCAAGTACTTGTTCCCTTTACACCTGGGCATCTCAGTAAAGTCTGCCTGGAAGTCCTCGAAGGGCGTTGCTCCATATGACTGGATTCCTGGGGGTACCGTCAGTCTTTGGTAAGCATTGAACTGGCTGCAAGTGACACATCATTGACTGACGGCTCTGGCCAGGGCTGCCAGGTGAGAGATGTAGAAGTACCGACCCAGCAACTTCACCAGGGACTCCTGTCCCAGGTGGGTGCTCTTGTGCATCACCATTACCACAGTGGCTCCTAGAAGCTGGGGGACTGCTACTCATCCATCAGGCATCTTTATCCATCCTCCCTCTGCTTCCTGGCTCCCCTCCACTGCCAACCATTCCTTCTTCTCCCAGGAGTAGATAGGTGTGAGCTCTGGAACCCATAGGATGACAGGAGCCACTTGCAACACCTGGTATGGCTGGGAGACAGCCCTCTTGGCCTCAGTGTCAGCTCTGGTGTTCCCCTTAGTGATGGTGGAAGCATCCCTTTGATGTCCATGACAGTGCATCACTACCACTTTCTGGGGTTTCCATACTGCCTCTAGCAACTGGAGTATCTCCTGCTGATACTTAATGGCCTTTCTCCCAGAGTTTAAGAGTCCCTTTTCCTTGTTTAATGCCGCATGCACTTGGAGAGTCAGAAAAGCATACTTAGAGTCGGTAGGGTGTGTGCTGCTCCAATACGTTGATGTATTAGAGTCAGTAATATTTACACTTGTTCCTTGGCTTAGTTCTAAGGCTCTGGTCAAGGCAATTAACTCAGCCTTCTGAGTTGATGTTCCTTGGGGTAGGGGCTTAGCCTCTACAGTCTGTTAAGGTGACCACTGCATACCCAGCCCACCACTCCTTTGCTCTGTCATGTAACTGCTTCTATCTACATACAAGTTCCAATCTGCATCTGTCCAAGGCTGGTCACTCAGGTCAGGTCTGCTAGAGTACACATTATCTGTAACTTCCACACAGTCATGCTCAGTTTCTCTTCCACTGACGGGAAGGAGTGTGGCTGGGTTCAGGGTGTTACATACTTTCTACTGTTATGCGTGGATTACCACACATTAAGCTTTGGTACTTAGTTAATTTTGCATTAGAGAGCCAGAAATGTCCCTTTGGGTTCATCAAAGTGACCACAGAGTGGGGTACTTTCACTCTGAGATTCTGCCCTAGAGTCAGCTTATTGGCTCTTGCACAAGGAGAGCAGTATTGGCTAGAGCCTGTAAGCAGGGTGGCCATCTTTTTGCCACTCCATCCAGTCGCTGAGAGAAGTAGGCTACAGGCCTTGGCCAGGACCCAATCAGCTGGGTTAACACACCCACAGCCATCTTATCTCTCTCTGAGACATACCGAGTGAAGGGCTTGGTCAAGTCTGGTCTAGTCCCAGTGCAGGTGCAGTCATCAGCCTCATCTTTAGCTGGGAGAAGGCACGTTCCTGTTCTCCTCCTCACTCCAAGGGCTCTCCTTCCTCTCCTTTAGTGGCCTCATACAGGGGTTTAGCCAAGATGGAAAAGTTGGGGATCTGAAGACAACAAAAACTGACTGCGCCTAGGAATTCCTGAACCTGCTTTCGGCTGGTGGGGGTGGGGAGGCGATTAATGACCTGCCTCCGTTCCATGCCTAGATTCTTCTCCCCCTGCTGGATAGTAAATCCTAGATAATGTACTTGCTGCTGGCAGATCTGGGCCTTCCGCTTAGAAACTTTATAGCCACATATCTCTAGATGTTGTAAAAGACAGTCCATGCCTCAGGCACAGCCCTCTAGGGTAGGGTGTCCTAGGAGGAGGTCATCAACGTATTGGAGCAGCACATACCCTAATTCCTCAGCTGGGAACTTCTGGAGATTGTGAGCCAGCGCTTCTCCAAAAATCATGGGGGAGTTTTTGAACCCCTGTGGCAACGTGGTCCATGTGTACTGAATTGCAGCTCCTGTGTCTGATCTCTCCCACTGGAAGGCAAACAGCCTCTGGCTCTCTGGAGCCAGTCTTATACTGAAAAAGGCATCTTTCAAGTCAAGGCAAGTGAACCACTTAACTTCTGCTGGCAGCAGACTCATCAGAGTATATGGACTAGGCACTGTGGGATGCAGGTCACAGTTGCCTGATTAACAAGCCTCAAAGCCTGCACCGGTCTATAGTCCTTTGTGCTGGGCTTCTGCACAGGGACCAAGGGAATGTTCCAGGGACACTGGCAACATATGATTATGCCAGACTGCTCAAGTCTCTGAAGGTGCACCTGGATCCCTTCCAGGGCCTCCCTGGGCACTCGGTACTGGGTACTGTTTTTGCCTTACTGGCCTTGCCCCTGATTTTACCTCTACTATTACCAGTGGCTGGTTCACTGCAAGCCCCCGGGGGTTATCTTCTGCCCAGACCCCTGGCCACCACTGGGCTAGTTTGGGCCTCAGTCCCTCCCCTGGCTCAGTCACAAACAGCCTTCATTCCTCTTCCCAAGGCATCTAGGGCTAGCACCAGACCTGGTTTGGGCAATTGTAGCTGCATGGTTCCTTGGTCAGAAAAAGAGATTGTGGCTCTTAATTTTCCTAGAAGGTCCCTACCCAGGAGAGGCAAGGGACAATTAGGCATGTAGAGAAACTGATGAGTTACCTTGTGGCCTCCTATGGAACACTTCCAAGGGAGGCAAAACGCTTGTTCAGTAGTGGTTCCAGTCGCTCCTATAATGTCAATTCTGTGGTCTGAGAGAAGGGCTACTGGCTGGGTGACCCCCAAGTGTTTGGCCCCAGTATCAATTAGAAAGTCAATGTCTTTATGAGTCCAGTCCCCTTCAGTCTAGCAGGGCCTCATCCACTAAGTTGTAGAGGGCTTCCTGCCTTTCCAGGTCTGTGGCCTCTCTGCCAGAATTTTCCACATTTCCTTGCCTTTGGGGACACTCATTCTTCCAATGACCTGTCTCTCAGCAAATTGTACACTAATCCCTTCACAAGGGGGACCCTTTTACCCGAGGTCCTCTACTTCCTCGCATGCCTTGACCCTGTCCTCTTCAAAAGGGTGGGGGTCCTTCCCTTGTGCCCTTCAGAGCTGCAGCTATGAGATCGGCCCTCTGCTTCATGTGCCTATCTTCCTCTCCACAGCTCACTGCTTCCCAGTTCACAAAGACCTTCTGCGCTATTTCAAGAAGCTGTGAAGTGTTCATACCTGCAAACTCTTCCCACTTCTGCAGTTTTCGCTGTATATTCTTGGCGCTTTGGCTAACTAGGGCCATATTAACCATCCTCTGGTTTTCAGGGCTCTCAGGGTCGAAAGGAGTGTACATCTGAAACACTTCACATAACCTCTCATAGAACTGGCCTGGGCTCTCAGTCTTTTCTTGGAGGACCTCATTTACTCGGGCTAACTTGGTAGTTTTCTGTGTCCCTTTCCTTAGCCCCTGCAACAATGCCTCCTGGTACCGGGTTAGGTGTGCCATGTCCTCTGCCACATTTGGGTCCCTCTGGGGGTCCTCTCCAGGAAGCTGGACTTGAACATACTCCTGAGAGTTTTGGAACCTGTCTGGGGATTCTCCCCTAACCAATTAGAAGCAGCCTGAATCACACAGAGTTTCTCATCCGTATTAAAGAGGGTCATGAGCAGCTGAGGGCAATATCTGCCCATGTAGGCTTATGAGTGTGAAAAATGGTCTGCCATCAAATCAACCAAAGCCTGAGGCTTCTCCGTGTAAGAAGGCGTGTGATGCCTCCAATTCAGTAAGACCATGGTCGTGAATGGCTGATAAACCATTCTCCATTCAACCATGTGCCCATCCTCATCCACTCCTGTTTGTCTAGTCTCACTGAGGGGCATCTGGACTCCCGGTTTAAGCCTTAGTTGAGTTGCTAAGGGAGGCAGACCTTCTGGGACCTTTCGTTTCTTTGCTCAAGGGGCGCGTGGCTGGGCATGACTCAGCCTGTTTTTGAGGAGGAATTGGTTCCTCAGGTGCTGTAGCACCTGCAGTTTCTCTGTACAGGGGTGGTGGAGCTCTGCCTAGGGGTCCTCCCACACAGGATCTGCCAGTATCTTCGGCACCACTCTAGGTCAGGTGGGAAGCACTTTCCCTTCCTGTCCCTGTGTTACCAGCGCTGTTCTGACCTGCCCTCTCAACCAAGGTGGTAGGTTCACTACTAGCTGTAACCAGGTATCTATGTACGGAAACTGGTCAGGATGACCCCCCTTTCCAGGGACTCTGTGCCATACCTTGGACACTAGAGACCTCTCTAAACTTCCCTCCAAGGGCCATCCAACCCCCAAAAGAGGGCCATTCCCACTCAGAAGACTTTTTAGCTTCCCTGGTGCCATAGTAACCCCATAGTCTCCTACAAATCCCTTCTTAAAGTTCTTCAACATGGTAGCCAGTGGGGTGAGCTTTCCTTGCTCGTTCCCCATCTCCACCCAAGGTCTCCCTCCCAAGAGGGAGGAGGCTCACACCACACTCACACCATACTCTTTCACACACCTCCCACCCGCTGGCGACCTAATGCCCAAGGGGTTGATCGGACTCCCTCTTCCACTAAAGCTATAGTGGGCCCCAATGGATCCTACCTTACTCTGATGGCCTGGTACCAATTGTTACCAGTTCCTCCTCAGTGCTCAGCCTCCACAGTGACCCACTGCAGGGACCTCACCAGCTCAGTTTCAATGAGACATTCCTCTGGGAGAATCAATCCCAGGAGCGCTCTGAGGACCACGTTGCCAAACCAACTGGAGTTTCCCATGGGGGTAATCCGGAGGGTGGGCAGAACCCAACCCAAAGAGTCTGGCTGCACAGTTTGCCACCAAACCTCGCTTCCTGGTCAGGGAACCAAGAAATGTAGCAGAAAACCGACACAGACAGAAGACTCCAGGCACCAGTTGGAAGAGGAAGCAGCTTTATTCTCTGTCAGGGAGACTCGGAGGACTAGTGTCCTAAAAACCGAGCTCACGGACTTAATCTCTTGCCTTTCTTTTATACATTCCTTAGGGCTGGGGTGCACGTGAAAGTCGTGAAGGATGTGAGAGACGTGACAGATGTGAAAGTCTTGGGACTCAAATGGAAGGTCAGGTTGGCACGTGCCCTTGGTACCAGTCAGGCTACCTGTCCTCAAAGGCAATGGAAGGTTAAGGAAGTTACAAGGTTACTATTTAGGCCCAGCACATACCCAGGGAAGGGCATACAGAGAACATAGACATTTGCTGTAGTAGACGTAGGAGTGTTACAGACTGTCTGGCTAATGCCTATACAGAGTGAGTAGGACAGATCTTTAGCTCTGCTTTAGCTCTCTTGCCTCAATACCACAGCATTCTACCAAGCTTGAGACTCTGTCTCAAAAAAAAAAAGAAAGGAAAAAAGAAAAATCAATGGCTAAAAGTCATGACAGCATGTACTCTTGATGTGATGAAAATATCGCTTTATCTTTGTGGTTTTCCAAAAAAAAAAAAAAAAAAAAAATCACAGCCTCTAATCATAAGAAAAGTCTAATCATAAGAAAAATATCACACAAATCCCTATTAGAGAACATACTACAAAATGCTTGATTAGTACACCTCGAAACAAAGTGATCAAAAACAAAAACCTGAGAAATGATCACAGCCCAGAGCAGGCTAAGGAGACATGATTACTAAATGTAATGTAGTATCCTAGATGGGACACTATAATAGAAAAAACATCAGGTGAAAACTAAGGAAACCTCAGTATACACATATTTAATTTTATTTTTTCTCACATATTCTTATACATTAACAATAACCATTAGAATAATGCTAAAATATTCTAGTCATAATAGCAACTATTATAACAAAAAAATAGTTTTTAAAAGTAATAAAAAGTATCAATATAAAGAATATTACAAAAGTTTACCCACAAAAAAAAAAAAAAAAGATAAAAATAAGGGGAGAGTGGCAGCGCCTGTGGCTCAAAGGAGAAGGGCGCCGGCCCCACATGCCGGAGGTGGCGGGTTCAAACCCAGCCCTGGCCAAAAACTGCTTAAAAAAAAATAAAATAAAATAAGGGGAGAGGCATTCCATTGAATGCAAATGAGAAAATTTAATAGTGAATAAATGCTAAGTCTTCTCAAATTATTTCCTAAACTTAACACAATGCTAATCAAATTCATATGATTGTGGAACTTGATAAAATGAAATATCTCCAAGTACAAATTGGTGTTTAAACATCATATTTTAAAAATAAAAGTAATAGAGGAAGCTTTCTCTTGTAGATTAAAAACACTCTAAAGCTATAATAATAATAAAATTTTGAGTAAGGCAGATAAGAGGAGCTGAAGAAAAACCTAGAAAATGCAGTGTTTCTCAGGCGTGCCCCACTGAAGAAAGTACCTAAGAGTTTGTAAAAATGCAGATTTCTTGACTTCTCTCCTGGATATTCTTTCTCATTCACTAAAACAGACAAATTGCCCTGATGTTTGAATTACAATGCCTTCGAATGATCAGGAATGTAATACAAGATGGCCATAAAGTTCCTATACAATTTACTATGTTAAACGATTTTAAATGCACATAAACTATATGTCCATGCTGTATATAATAATGGAAACAATAAATTCTTTGAAGTTTTGCAGAAAATACACACAAGGTGGGGAGATGTTTCCAGAAGAGACTGGCTGGCTGGTTCCCAATGGGCCCCATAAGTGGCCTTATCTTGATTAACTTAGTAGGGTCCAAGGTATGATTATAAATCCAACTCAACCCATCCAGAGGCAGCCTCATACTAAGCAAGCTAATTAATAAAACCAGACTTCAAATTTACTAACATAAAGTAAAAAATGATGATTACCACAATCTGCAATATTCAAATTGGTACGATTACTTGTTAACTCCTCTCAAACAATACTCCTTCCACAGCCTCCCAAAATGTTGGGCTCATAGGTGTGAGCCCCAACACCTGGCCCAGAACGCTTAGTTTATTTTCTCTCTTTAGGCAAATGCACATAATAAACAAATTGTGATCAAAAGCTTACTTGGAGCACAAGGAATTAAAATAAGAGGAGTTAACTGCATCACCTTAAAAAGTATACGTCAGATAATACAGCCTGGGGCATGCCTACCTACTATGGTCCCTGCCTCACCAAGGGCCACAGTGCTCAGAGTATCAGCTGAAAGAATAATGTAGGGTTCAGCAAAGCATTCACTGATGGTGGTGCCCATCTAAGCACTGTCTATAAGAATAGATAACCTGGCTCGGGCGCCTGTGGCTCAAGCGGCTAAGGCACCAGCCACATACACCTAAGGTGGTGGGTTAGAATCCCCAGCCCGGGCCCGCCAAACAACAATGATGGCTGCAACCAAAAAAATGGCCGGGCGTTGTGGAGGGAGCCTGTGGTCCCAGCTACTTGGGAGGCTGAGGCAGGAGACTCACTTGAGCCCAGGAGTTGGAGGTTGCTGTGAGCTGTGATGCCATGGCACTCTACCCAGGGGGATAGCTTGTCTCAAAAAAAAAAAAAAATAGATAGCCTCACATGCCCGCATGAATATAAGCCTCCATGGCAGGAATATAACTGTCAGCGCAACTCAACACAAATGAATTAACACCTAGTCAGTCCATCTGCATTGAACTCAGGGACCCAGGGAGGCCAACACCAGCAAGCACTGTGCAAGGAGAATCAAGGGTGCAGCCCCCTTCAACGTTCCTTACTGGCTTTTATTGAAATCTCAGGGATGAATCAGCAAAGCAGAAAACTTCAAAGAGAGAGTAAAGGTTACCGAACAAGTATCCTAAAGTATCTTTAGCTGCATGACTGAACTGTTAACACATACTATTTACTGCATTTCTGTCCCCCTTTAATCTTATCACTGCTGAGATATGACTTAGGGTTAGGACAGTATGCTGTGTCTAGTGAGTACTGTTTTCAGTCAGTGCTCATGGTCAGCAGTGATTCCTGGCTGTTCCCCAGCTCACTCCATCCCTAGCATCAGGCACTTTTAACCCTATACTCTACCCTACACATAACAACTGTGAAAATGGTTGTACCAGTCTATTTGACATACATGCTGTGAGATGTTTTGGCAGGATCAACTTCCCTCGGCCTATTTTCAAATTTACCAAGGAATCATCTGATTAAGTTGACCTTCACCTAGCCTCCCTGTAAGAAGATACTGTGCTGATAAGGTTACTACAAATACTCCATATCACTTCCTCACTCTAAACCTGAGCGAATGGACACAGTTGGAAAAAATCACGAAGGGCAAACAAGTGCCATTTTCACTGTTATTCTCCAACTTCATTTAGGTTTTTGACATTCTCCCATCCATATGAGGATGGTAGGCTGCTTCTCCCATTCTCCCCCTCAGCTATTTCAAGTCTTTACCTGTTTTACCACCTCACCTATTACTTTTTGCAAAAGAGAGCACCTTTTTAATGACAAACTAGGAAAAAAGACTACAATAGAAACTCCCTGAACTCCCTGTCTACTAATACCATCTGTATTATATGTTTCTCCTCCTTTATGATCCTCCTTGCTTCCAATTTTTACTAAAATAGTTTTTTCCCTGTCTAAAACTAATCCTTCAACTCCTAGACTCAAGCAGTGCTGTGCTCTGGGCCCTATTCCCGGCCTCAACCCCCTTCCTCTGCAACCACATCTGTCAATTAACCACTCTTTCTCCTATAATTCTAATCTCAACTCTTCAATTCACTCTCCTCACAATATAAATATATTCAAATGCTACTTTTACAAAAGAAAAAAAACAATCACTTCCCCTCAATATGCTATCTCCTCTAGTTTCTGCACATTCTTTCTCCTTCCTGTCAGAGCCAAACTCTCTAAACAAGCACATTCTGGCTTTCAGCCTTTCTCCAAATCTTCTTTTCATTAATAACCAACCTTTATTTCATAAAGCAGAAACACATACAAAAGTGTGCTAAGGACAGCATAATCTTACATGACGAAGATTTTACATAAAAATAAATTTATAGGACAAACCCATTCATAAACAAACAATAGATTTTTTGAAAGGTTAATTCATCACAATCAGGTTGGGTTTATTTTAAGGATGCAAAAGGTTATTTTACATTCAAATACCAATCAACGTAATTCACAATATTAAGAAGATAAAGAAAATTCTCTTAATTGATGCAGAAAAATAATTTGATAAAATTCAATATCCCTTCACAAAAGCCTGAGCCGGGTGTTATGGCAGGTGCCTGTAGTCCCACCTACTTGGGAGGCTGAGGCAAGAGAATCACTTGAGCCCAAGAGTTTGAGGTTGCTGTGAAGTATGAAGCTGCAGCACTCTACTGAGGGTGACAAAGTGAGACTCTGTCTCAAAAAAAAAAAAAGAAATCTGCAGCAAAAATCATACTGACAGCTTTGTCTCTGATCAGTCATGATATAAGGAGGATATTTATCATTTCCATTTAAAATTTTAGAGGGTCTCATCTAGATGCTTCCATAAGAGCAGATAAATATGTGAAATGCATAAGAATTAAAGAAGAAATGAAACTTTCATTATACATGGACAGCATAATTGTATAGAAGATCATTATAAAAATATACTTAATAACCCACCTCACACAATATATAAAAATTTTGAACCAAAATGGCTCAAAGCCATAAATGTAAGAGCTAAAACTATAAAACTCTTAGAAGGAAACAGGTGAAAATCTGCATGACCTTGGATTAGGTTTAACATAAAGTCAAAGAAAAATAAATTGAACTCTACCAAAATTAAAAACTTTTGCACTTCAAGAGACACTACCAAGAAAGAAAAAATGTAATTCACAGACTGGGCAAAAATATTTGCAAATCTATCTATATCGTATCTAATAAGGATCTAAAATTCAAAGTATATGAAGAACTCTTACAACTCAACAATAAAAAGACAACCCAAATTTAAAATAGGCAAAGGATTTTTAATAGAAATTTCCTCAATGATATATAGGGTGGCCATAAAGTTTTACTATTTTACTGTTTAGTAACTTGCACACAAACTTCATGGCTACCCTCTATGAAATAACCAATAAGTTCATAAAAAGATGTTCAGATCATTTGTCATTAAGGAAACACAAGTAAAAACCACAATGAGATACCACCTTATACCCATATGATAATAGTAACAATAACACGTGTTGACAAGAATGTGGAAAAATGGAATTTTTATTCATTGATGGTAGGAAGATAAAATACAGTTGCTATGGCAAACAGTCTAACAGTTAATCACAAATTTAAACACAGTATTCCAAATGACCCAGAAATTCCACTCCTAGGTAAAGGAAAAAATTGAAAACACATGTTCATACAAAAATTTGTACATAAATGTTTATAATAGCATTATTCATAATAGTCAGAAAGTGGAAACAACCAAATGTCCATCAACTCAGAAATGCATAAATAAAATGTGATATACTGATACAGTGGATATTACTCAGCCATAGAAAGAAGTACTGATAATCTTCAAAACATTATGCTAAGTTAAAGGACCCAGGCATAAAAGACCCTTGTGTATGAGTCCATTTATATGAAACGTCTAGAATAGGCAAATTCATAGAGACAAAATGTAGACTAGTGTTTATAGGTGTTGAGGAAACAGGGCAATAGGAACGAACTGTTCATAGGCACAAGGTTCATTTATTTTCTTCCTTTTATTTTTTGAGACAGTGTCACTCTGTTGCCCTAGGCTAGAGTACCACCACATTAGGCGAGTTTTTCTATTTTTAGTAGAGATGGAGTCTCATTCTTGCTCAGGTTGGTCTTAAACTCTTAAGCGCAAGCAATCCACCCACCTCAGCCTCCCAGAGTGAAAGGATTATAGCCGTGAGCCACTGTGCCTGGCTGAGGCACAAGATTTCTTTTGGAGGATAAAAGAAATCATTAATGACCTAGTATGATGGTTTCGCAACATAGCAAACATACTAAAAACCACTGAAGTATATATTGTTAAAAGTGAGTCTTATTTTGTATCTCAATTAAAAATGTGAAAAGAAAAAATATACACTGATCATTATACTAATTAAATTTAGCAAGGTTGCTAGCCAATATAAAAAATCGATTATAATCCTTTATACCAGTACAGAGAATGCAACTTTAAAAATTATGCCTTGTATAGTAATCTCAAAAAACATCAAATTCCAACAAATAACAAAATATATAAAACATCTCTACAGAGAAAACTATAAGACATAGATAAAATAGAGGGATATTCTATGCTTCTGAGTTGGAAGACTCAATAGTAAGAATGTCAATTGTCCCCAAATTTATTTATAAATTCAGTGCAATTCCATTAAATATTCTAGCAATTTATTTTTGTGAAAACTGATGATTCCAAATTTATCAGTTTTGGAAGAAAACAGTGCCAATAATAGATTTAAAAAAAATAGAAGTAAAAGATCAATACACAGCTAGGGTATTAAGATAATGTCATATGGTGTAAGGACAAAGAGAACAACAGAATAGAATCTAGAACATTTCCATGCATATATGGATCCTTGATTTATGACAAAGTGGCATTAAAAAAAATAAAATGGAGGAAAAACAAAGCTGACCTCTTCCTCATTCCATACAGAAAAATAAATTTCAGATGGAATTACAGATCTTAGAAGAAAAGATAACAGCAATACAACTTCTAGAAGATAATATAGAAGAATGTCATCATGATCTTGGGATGGGGAAGATTCCTTAAATAAGATAAAAAAAGCTTTAATCATAAAGAAAATACGGCTAAATTGGACATTACAATTAAGAACTTGTTCATAATACTTAAATATTAAGAGAATAATATTTGCAATACATAAAACTGAAGCTCACACAGAAGCTCATATCCTGAGTGTACACACATACCCTTAGCATAAATAAAAAGACAGACAACCCAACAGAAAAAAACATGGGCAAGAAACAGAAATAGGCACTTCATAAAAGATGATATATCCAAATGGCCAATAAATCATTCAAAATGTTCAACTTCACCAGCTGTCAGGGATACGCAAATTAAAAGACAGGCAATACTACTGTTATATGTACCTTCACCAGAATTACTAAATGCAAAAGATAAAGAACACACTGTATTAGTTAGTACGTGGGGGAATTGGAACTCTCCTATGCTGCTGGTGGGAGTGCAAATCAAGACTAAGCCAACCATTGTAGAAACTTTTTGGAACTACCTACAAAAGTTGAATGTGCTCATACCCCATGACTTAGCACTTTCACTTCTAAGAAAAATGTATACATGTGCACGGATACACACAAGAATGTTCATAGCAGCAATATTTACATTAGCCTGAAAATGAAAACAATCTAAATTTCCATCAACATGATGAAATGGGTACACAAATTGAGGTACAGTTGTACAATCCAGTAAGTACTAGCAACAAAAATGCACTACAGCTACACAAAGAAACAGATGAATCTCATAAGCACACTGAGTCACAAAATAAGTCAGACACCAAGGATAAATACAGTCTAATCCCATTTATATAAAATTCAGAGACAGTCAAAACAAACCTCTAGTATTAGAATTCAGGATATTGGTTACCTTTAAGAAGGAAGGAATAGTGATTTGAAAAGAAAAATGAGATATTGGTAATGTTTCACTTCTTGAGCTGAGTAGTGGTGGGAGAACATACACAGATATGTTCTCTTTGGGATGATTTAGACAAACATGATTTGTGCACTTTTCTGAATGTTATACATCAATTACAAGTTTTAAATACAAACCTGATAAATGTTCTTTGGAAGAAATGTTACTGTTTCTAACAGAACTTACTTGCCTTGACAATTTACTCTCATCCTTGAATGAGAATTGAATTTATCTCCTTTAGGCTCACATAGCAGACAGTACCCTTTGAGGGAGTGCCCTGTCAGAGTTTAAATATGTTTTAATTTCTCTTCTACAGGGAGTTGTCAGCTGCATTTTGATGTAGTCAAGGACCAAAAGACACATCTTCCTTTTTCTACAAAGAATCTCAAGTGGGTTCCTATCCTCAAAAAGACACTTAGCAAAACTAAAAGTAGTATTTTGAGTGGCTTTAAGCATCTATCCCTTATGAAGGGAGTTAGTCACCTAGGAGGAAGTAGAGGGATTGAGGATTCTAGCTTTGTGCCCTGAAAGGTGGTGGTAAGTGAAACAGCCTGTTGCTGAGAGGTCTGTTAGGAAATTAAGACACTTCAATGGTATATGACCCAGGATGGTTGTCCTTGAAACAGCAGCTGCAAAAACTTGACCCTGGCAGCCTTGACAGCAGAAGATTCACCTCTGCCCCCTCACTTCACACCTGATACTTGGGGGGTAACTGTGCCAGTACTTGTCCTCCCTGCAGCCTGAGGAATGGCAGGTCTTCCTAGAAAATACTCAACCTTGTTCATTCCTACTGCCCAAACCTTCGGCCCCCAAATTTCTCCAGTGCTCAGTCCACCAGTGGGAAGTAGCTCAGCTCCTATGTTACCACATCACTACCTCCCCTCCAATTGAATTGGGAGTAACCATCAATTCAATTCATGTCGTCCCTACTGCCCTGGGTTGACCCAGCAACCCAGGGATTGGGGAGGGATTTGAAATTACTTTATAAAGATTCTAGAATTTGCCTTCAGGTTGGCACAGTAGTACAGTAGTAGAAATGTTAAGAATTATTTAAGTGCATGAGTCAGAATGTCCTACACAGAATGACTCAGCTCCTCTATTAGAATACCATCACATCACTACAGCATTTTCTTATTACATAACAGTGATAAAATAAAAATAAAAATATAGTAACAGTGTAACAAGGAGAATGGACTTCTGAAATTCCTGCCTTACTGGCTTGTGGGATTAATGTGTTCTACATGGGATAAGAGCTGAGCACATTATTTGTACTCCAAACTATATAGAATTCTAATTTTACCTTTAAATTAACCGGAGTCTTCTTCGTGAAATGTTTTAACAACATTTTCACGCACATTATCTTACTTTCAAAACAGTCCTTTACAGTAAGCAGCTGTAGCAAAGTCTGCTATTTGTCCTCTAAGATGAATTAATCCCTTTTCTCTCAATAATGGAAATTCCAAATTGTGAGGCTGCTCAAAATAAAACTGTTAATATTTCCGTAATTTTTGTCATTCTAAGTTTATTACAAAACGCATGCATATTTTAAGCCATATAAAATTTCTTCCCAGATGTATACTTACATTTTTAAGCCAAATCATTTTCTTTTTTTTTTTTGAGGCAGGAACCTCAAGCTGTCCCCCTGGGTAGAGTGCCGTGGCATCTCAGCTCACTGCAACCTCCAACTCCTGGGCTCAAGCGAGTCTCCAGCCTCAGCCTCCCAAGTAGCTGGGACCACAGGCGCCCACCACAACGCCCGGCTATTTTTTGGTTGCAGCCATCATTGTTGTTTTTGGCAGGCCCGGGCTGGATTCGAACCCACCACCTTAGGTGTATGTGGCTGGCGCCTTAGCCACTGGAGCCACAGGCACCGCGCCAGCCAAATCATTTTTGAAGCATACTGTAAGTCCTTTGAATTTTTCCTGTCATCACAGACTTTCCTATCTACTGTCCTCTGCAAATTTATCAGGATGCTATATACTTCCTCTCACAGTTCATTAAGATGTCAGATATAACAGTGCTTCTTAGCAGCCACTATTGCAGATTTCTTTCATTTCATATTATTTTCAGGGAAGGTTTTAGTCTTCAGCCTACTTTTATTGAGGTCAGGCTGAATTTTAAGTAAAGGTTTCCATCATTACACAAAGTATTCATTAAAATGCAAATATCTATTATCAACTTTATTCTTGTTACTGCAATTCTACAGGGGTTACACAAACACCTTAAATTACTATAATAAATTTTCCTGGGAGGAGTCCCTCCCCCTTTATCTTCCTCCAACCAAACTGCAATTTGCTGAGATTCATCTTACCACATGAATTTCTTAATTTTTTTCTGGATGCCACTTAACTCTTAACTCTTTCTTGAATATGGAAGTAAGTAATAGTTCTCATCTTCATTTTTGTCCTGGATCACCTCACAGTCTTGTCAATCTAATTTAGTCTAGGGTCTACTGATTTGCATACCAGACCTTTAGTGCCCTCAATCATATATTTCAATTTGGACCATTACTTTCCCAACCAACTTTGTTTCAACCACATATTTACACTGAGCTTGTATGTTTTCACTTTAATCTTTAAATATGTGCTATTATCACATCACTATTCATCATCTCTTCTAGACCCCAAAGTTGTGATAAACCAAAGTCAAGCCTGACAACAGAAAGCCCCTACACAAATAAAAAGTCCTGGCCCCACATCTGTGGCACAGTGGCTATGGTGCCAGCCACGTGCACCAAGGTTGGGAGGCTCAAGCCTAGTCCGGGGCAGCTAAACAACAATGACAACTACAACAAAAAATAGCCGGGCACTGTCATGGGCACCTATAGTCACAGCTACTTGGGAGGCTGAGGCAAGAGAATCAGTTAAGCCCAAGAGTTTGAGCTTGCTGCGACGCCATGGCACTCTACCAAGAGTGACATAATGAGACTCTGTCTCAAAAAAAAAAAAAAAAAAAAAAAAATAAAAAAATCCTAAATTCCTGTGATGTATAACCCGTAGAACAGAAAAAAATGACCAAATATATAAATAAGGTATACAATGATCTTCAGAAGACAGAACCAAAAATCAGGCCTGAATAATTTGGTAAGCAACAGAATTATTACTTTTCATAATATCATAAAATATAATTCTCTTAAGTGATTCTCTAGATACTCCTTTATTTGGGGTTCCTCAGATTAGCATAAATATTCATTACCTGAGTCTAGGCAAAAGTTTCTTATGACACAGAAGGCAAGAACCATAAAAGAAAAGATTAAGAAATTAAATTTCTTAAAAATTAAAAACCTCTGCTCAGTAATAGAATAGGCTAAGCCACAAATCAGAAAGACATTATGTACAAAATACTTGTCAAAGGATTTGTCAAAGGATTGATAGTCAAGATATATATAAAGAACTCCTATAAGTTAATTATAAAAAGGTAAATATAAAATATGGGCAAAAGATGTGGACATTTTACAGAAGATCCACAAATGGCCAATTAGCACACAAAGAAAGTGCTCTACATAATTAATCATCAGGGAAATGCAAAACCACAAAATCCACAAACTCTCCATTGGAAATGCGTACAATTAAAATGTCTTGACACCACCCATCCTTGGTTAGGATGTAGAGTAACTAAAAATCTTATAGACTTTTGTGGAGTATAAAATGATACAGCCATTTTGGGAAAAAGGTCTAGCAGTTTTTTATACAACCAAAAGTTTGACCAAATGTCTCTCCCTAGGCGTTTATCAAAAAGAAATAAAAAACGTACATTCACCAAATGACTTGGTTCACAAGGTTCAGAATAACTTATTCACAACACCGCAAACCAGAAAAAAACCCAACATGCATCAATAAGGTTAAAAAAAAAATGGTGGTATATTCACAGAGGAATGCTACTAAGCAATTATAAAGGCACAAACTACTGATAAATGCAACAAGATAGATGAATTTCAAAAACATTATGCAGAGCTTGAAAAAAGTACATGCCAAAGAGAATGCAGTACATGATTCATTCATATTAAGTTCAACTGGGGGAGCTTAATTGGAAAGGGACTCCCTGGGGTACTAGGAATGTCTGTACCTTGATAGAAGTTTAGGTTATACATTTGTATGCATTTGTCAAAACTCAGTGTATATACATTTACAATTTGTGCATTTTACTGTATGCAAATCTTACCTCAAGGACAAAAAACCTCTCAAAAATAAATTGTTAAAGAACACGTATGTTAAAAACAACAGAATAAAATTGTTTTTAAGAAAATAAATTCAAAACAATTTAGACCAAAGTATAATCTAAATTGAGTATATATGAAGGAACAGCACAACCCTTGTACTTACCCACCTGTCTTACCTTGCTCCCTGGTGTCCTCTGGGTCTCTGCTAAAATGCAATTTTAACAGAAAAGCCTAACAATCCTATCTTAACAAATACTCTCACTCCCCTGACTTTCTTTCTATCCCTATGTCCTACTTAATATTTATTCATGACCTTTACTGTCACCACAAGAACACATTTGTTTATTATATAATGTAATAATTTACCACTGGAATGTAAAATTGAACAGAACAAGCCTTTTTCTGGTTTTCTGTACTTTCAGAGCCTAGTAAAATATTCAACCCATAACTTAGACTTAATATTTGTTGAATAGACAAATGAATAAATATCACCAAGGATATGAATTATACCTGGGGGCAAACATTATGAAGGATTTTTGGGGGGGGGAGAACATTCTTGAACACATTATTCCATTTGCAACATTTCACTCAATTGTTATCAACTTGTGATTTGAAATGAATTGTAATAGAAAGGTTCTGCTCCCAGAAAGGCTGGCATTTCCACTGAAACCGTCTCTCTCCAACTCTTATTCAGTTCTCCCTCAGCAAGGAAGAGTGACTAATCTGATAGTTTGATATTCATCTGGCCACATTTTACGACAGAATGAGATCACTGAGGTAAGCTGCCCCAGGTTCTAATCAGTTTATCTACATTTTTTTTTAAAAGAAGACTTTTCAGATCTTGACTTTCTCAGCACCATCTCTGATTTGCTGGGAGGCAGGTCTGCAGACCTCATTCATGCTTCAAGTTGGATGCAGAGTCTAACAATTTGCTTTGCAAGTCAATGTCAAGCCTCTGCAGGCGACCAGAGTAGACTCATGATGGGAGGTTTCAGACCTAAGTCATGCTCTACAGTGTAGATTTTACCCAAGAACTTTGAATTGAGGGTTATAGTATACTTCCATGGATTAACAGTTTGTACCAATGTCACAATTGCACAGTAATCAAAGAATATATACCATATCAGTCAAAACACCACACAAGTTCTGAATGCCTACCTTAGGAAAAATATAAAAGAAAAAACATAAAAATAATGTAATACTCCATTGGTGCTAAATAACTTATTTTAATAAATTCATCTTTAATACAGGTGTAAAACAAAATTCCTGCCATTTAAACTATAGTCAAACTTGAACTTCAACTCTAATCAATAATTAATAACATGTTAATTTTAAAGTGTTTAACTACAAGAGTATCAAATATAATACAGAACTCAAATATCAAATACTTTGTCACAATGTTAAAAATAAATTTCTTAGTGTCCCAAGGCTATCAAAAGTTCCCCATGCCCAATCTTTAAAAAAAAACAAGTATAGTAGGGCAGCTCTTGTGGCTCAAAGGAGTAGGGCTCCAGCCCCATATACTGGAGACGGCGGGTTTAAACATGGCCTGGCCAAAAACTGTAAAAAAAAAAAAAAAAAACCAAAAATCAAGTATAATGGGAATATAGTTGTTAAAAATCATTTTTAAAAAACTTTTAATTTTTTTGAGTACTTCCAAGCCATTCAAAAATACCTGATACAGGTAGTAGGTTCATGGTTTGGGTAGAAGAACTCATGTCACAGAGTTGTAATGTTATAACTGGATTTTTTTTTTTTTTTTTTTTTGGAGACAGAGCCTCAAGCTGTTTGCCCTGGGTAGAGTGCCATGACATCACAGCTCACAGCAACCTTCAACTCCTGGGCTCAAGCGATTCTCCTGCCTCCGCCTCCCAAGTAGCTGGGACTACAGGCGGCCACCACAACGCCCGGCTATTTTTTGGTTGCAGCCATCATTGTTGTTTGGCGGGCCCAGGCTGGATTCGAACCCGCCAGCTCAGGTGTATGTAGCTGGCACCTTAGCTGCTTGAGCCACAGGTGCCAAGCCATAAATGGATTTTTAAACCATAAAATAAAACAAGAAAATCTAACATCATTTAATATTTTTGCTTCTTTTTTGTTTTACCAATAAAAAACCAGATTTAATGTCATAATTCTTCATTCTAATGGATTACCATATGAGGTTTTTGTTTTCTCTGTTAATGGTTAACTAGTTATCATCAAATACCCAAGGACAATTCTCCTTAGAGCTGAGCATTTTTACATGAAAGTAATTAGTTTTCATTTAAAATAAAATCAGTAACATATGTACATCCAGACTAAAATGTAACCACGTGCAAACTACTAAGTGAAATTCAATTAGAAAACTAAGAAATTAGCCAATAGAAAGAAGACAGAGGGAAAATTTTTAAAAGAAGATAACACCTTTCTTCAAATCATTAAGATATCTAGTACCAATGTATTCAGACCACCTAAGATTAGAAAGAACATGAAAAATGCTAAGAAAAACAATTTCTCCTGCAGTTAAAACAAGTATGTTTTTAGGAAAGAGAAAAAAAAAATAAGCTAAATTCCTCAAATGAAAATTACAAAACATGGGATTAATGATTTCTTAAAAATTACACCTTTGATTTTCTTTTGAGGAAAAAAAACAATAGTCTTTTAAAACAAGGGCATGAGAAAGACTTCAGATTGAGACCCATACTCAAGTTCTCAAAGAAAAGCACTACTAGTAATAAAATTTTGGTATTTTCCATTTAATGTGGGCAAAAAATATATTATTTATATCTGAAATATAAACTAGCAATTTATTTTCATTTATAATATAAAACATTTTAGGAAATGTTTATTCTTCTCAGTATTCAAAATTAAACAGGAATTATTTTTCATACCTAGCAATATATAATGGTTAATATGAAGTAAAAATTCAATTCTACTGAACCAAAGTGCAAATAGATTCAATTTAAAAATATGCATGAAAATACCTAAACTTTTAAAAAGTTTAAAATTTTTCTTATTTGCAAGGATAGGTTTACTTTTTCTAACATTTAAAAAAAATGCTACCTTCTCTCAATACAAACTATTCAAATAATCACAACAGAATCTTTTATCTCAGAAAAACAAATTCACATGATACACTCCTAATATTCATGAATTACAATCCAGAAAGTGGTAGTCTCCCTGAAACAGAAAGAATTTCTTTCTCTTTGTCACCTCCATTCCTTATAGATAATCTTTATTTCACATCATTTACATAGCAATATTATCACAGTCTGACAGGTAGATAAGAAAATTTTTTTTGCCTTCTAGAGCTTATCAAGTAAATTTATTCAGTCTTCTTAGCCTGTTTCTTTTTAACCTTATCTAAAGTTTCATCTACAGGTTTGGAGGCCAGCGACCCCATGCCATTGGAAGATGTCTTTGTTTCACTTTTCTTTTCACATAATGGAAACTGCTGCTGCCAGCCAAATAGCATCCGACTCAACATATCCTCAAAAGGAGAAAAAGTCGTAGTAGAAGTCTGCGTAACCATCATGGTCACCTGGAGACAAAAGTGCAATTTTGAATTTAATTACAAATGCTTTATGTTTCTCAAAACAGAGAAGTAAGAGAATTAAAAAAAAAAAAAAAAGAAAGAAAGAATTCAGGCTGAGTGCCTGTAGCTCAGTGGGTTGAGTAGGGCATCAGCCACATATACCATATATATATATATACCATATATACACACATATATATATACATATATATATATACCATATATACACATATATATATACATATATATATACATATATATATATACCATATACACCATACATATACCACATATACCACATATCAGCTGGTGGGTTCAAGCCCGGCCTGGGCCTGCTAAACAACAACGACAACTATAACAAAAAAATAGCCAGGCATTGTGGTGAGTGCCTATAATCCTAGCTACTTGGGAGGCTGAGGCCAGAAAATTGCTTGAGCCCAAGAGTTTGAGGTTGCTGTGAGCTGTGATGCCACTGCACTCTACCAAGGATGACATAGTGAGACTCTGTCTCAAAAAATAATAATAAATAAATAAAAAGAATTCAAAATACATTCTTAATTACCTGCAGAAGATGTTTACTAAGCTAGATCCTGGTAAAATCTCTGTTCTGTATGAATTTACACTTAAGGGAAAGAACACAACTCATTATAAATAACACAAGGTACTGTATTTGGTGCCAAAGGTAGTATAACCATTTTCCCAAAAAACATATTATTCACAATAAATAAAACAAAATAGCATCTGCAATCTAAATCAAACAACCAATACAGCCATCATTATTGTGAGGTTAACATTTGCCAGAACTTAGATAAGTACTTTACGTTATTATTATCTTTCATTTTAATCCAACAATTACTCTCTTTATTACCCTCCTCATAGACACGGTTAACCAAGGCTCTAAGAGGTTAACTAATTTGCCCAAAGTCACAAAGCTAACACGTGGTAAAGTAGTCAGAAACACCCAGATTTTGAGTTTAATTACTAAATACACTATTGATCATCATCTCTGAAAGATACAGACTCTCAGAAACTTGCAGAATATTGCCCACAAGAACTATGGAAAGCCTCTATCACTCAGTTTTTCCATAGATATTTTTATATGAAAGGAACTGAGACACCAAGAGGTAGAGTTGGGGAGAGCACCCAGTCCCTTATCTGGCAAAATGCAGTGTTCAGAGATACGTAGATTTTCTCAAGAATCTGCATCAGTGTCAAAATAGATCTAGGGGCGAACTTCAAGGCTAGAACAGTTCTAAAAAATCCAGGAATTTCCAAGAGTCAGATTCTCCAGGTCACAGATAATGAATCAAACTAGGAACTTTTGGAATCAAATTTCAAAAAAAGACCCCTAGATTACCCACTTGCATGGGGAAAATGAAATCAAGAATAAATTCTTACTTACTGCAACACAGTATAGGGAGTGAGGGTTTTGTCCATTACAAGAGGAATAGATAAGTAAAATACAAAGTATACAATACTTAGCTGTGATAAGTGGAAAAGTAAAAGGAAAAAATTCTTAAAATTTACTGTTAAATGAAAATAAAACAGAACAATATCATTTATGTAAATTAAAAATACACTTACACACAACCTTGTGAATGTATTAAATGCCACTGAAATGCATACATTGAAATAGCTGATTTTGTTTTGTGAATTTGACCTCAAAAAAAATTTTTTTTTTTTTTTTTTTTTTTTTTTTGCAGTTTTTGGCTGGGACCGGGTTTGAACCCGCCACCTCTGGTATACGGGGCCGGCGCCCTACTCCTTTGAGCCACAGGCACTGCCCACCCTCAAAATGTTTTTAAAAAGCAATTTTTAAACAATATATGCGCATGGACTTCAGGCCAGCCATGAAGAAATATCTTTTATCAGACTCAGTATCTCACCAAAATCAATACAGAAGTCAGAAATACATAAAATAACTGCTAAAAGACACTGAAGAACCACCTGATGAAGCTATTATCCCTAAGCAAAATAAAGTTGGATAAAGTGTGCTCCACATTCACCTGGCTTTTTCTTTTGAGGATTTGTGCCAATTCAGAGCACAGGGCAGAACTCCCAGTTGGCTAAGAACATAAAGGCTGGGTAAGAGAAGATCAAAGCCTCAAGGTCTTGAAGGCAAAACAGCCCACAGGGGACGGAATCTTAGGAAGTGAGCACAAATATCCTCATGTAATCTAGCCTGGAGGAGTTTTTACCATCCCCTCAACTATGCATAAGTAGGAAGGAAGAGAATTAGAAAGCCTACCAGACAGCAACAGCTGGAAGGCCAGGAGGTGAGCAGACACTACAGCAGCCAGCTGCTAAGTCCTGGGAAGCCAGGATGGAGTTCAAGGTCAGACAAGGTACAATTACTCATGGATATAGCTCAGACTTAAATTAAGAACCCAAAAAGAGTTACAATGTAGAAGGGCAACCCTGAAATAGAACAGCACTAACAAACTCTAAAACTAACCATCAATAAGATTAAAATAATGTTTGTGCATTACATCTGTCTGCCAGAAGAATGTTGGATGTGGTCCTTACCCTGAAGTTGCTGACAGACCAGTCAGAGACAGGCAAGTAAATCAGTAATAAAACAGTAAAGAGTTATGCAGTCATAGAGGACTTGCCCTCTACAAAGGATATAGATCTAGAAGTTATTACCACACAAGTGAAAGGTAAAGGCATGAATATGAATGTAGGTCACCTGGAGAGAATACAGAGTGAGAGTTGTCTAAATGTAATGTTAACCTCCAGGTGCAGGCACTTTTGGGTAAATCTAAGAACTTTTTTATATTAAATCATTCCTTAGAATAGTTACAATGAAATCTTGGTCATAGCTTGACTTAATTAACTGCTAATAAAAAGACAAAACAATTTGAATCAAAAACAATGGTTTACTGTCAGAAAAATAGCAATGTCTTTTTTACAAATTTCAAGAGAGAAGAGTGTCAGGGTTTAAAGTATTTCTGAGAACATGAACTATAGTAAGTATTTTTCAAAGTCAAATGTTTTAATAGAATTTCCAGTCCCAATAGACACATCACTCAGCTGAGTATTGTTGGTATTAGAAATTACTGCTGAGATAGACTTATGTGGTTCAAGGACAGACTTCTGTGGACTCAGCCTGTTACTAGACATAATTGTGACAAACAGAATAATAAACTCTTATTTTTTATAAATAAAATATAAAAGAAAAAGTATATACCTAAATTAAATAGCAGTTAGCTTTATGGTCTCTTACTTTAAAAGGAAACAAATCAAAGCAGAAGCCCTAAAATATTTTGGTATTTTCAATATATCCTAAAATAGAAATGAATTGAGGTAAAGAAATTATTTAAAAAGCTCTCCCATATTTTTATATAATAGCTCCAGTTATAGTATTTCAAAATGCCCAGAAAAATGTGACACACAGTGTTACTTAAGAGACCAAAAAGTACTCAGGTACTTTAATATTCTCTATACTGTGAATACAATGAATGAATGAATGACTGTAACATCTACCTCACGTGAATAATTCAAGAACAACTACAATATATCTATATAAGCAAAATTTGCCTAATCTTTCTCTTTCTAAAACATACTTCTTCCTGTCTCCACCCCCCAAATCCAAATAATCTTTTACAGTGTAATTCAAGTATATATTCCATTAAACCTTTATTGATGTCTTCCATGAACCCGATGGCCTGCCACATATAGATGTCATTCAATCAGACATCAGTAATATTAACCTAAATGATTCAGACAAATTAAAATTAGAATTTACATTTTCATAAATGTCTTTTTCAAAAAACTAGGCAAATGAATTCTTCATTTCTGGTGGACATCCTTAGATAAATAAGTGTAGGAGAATAAAGAAAACAATGAAAGAGCTTTTTGGTCATTTATTATTCATCAGTCAAAACATACACAGGATGTCCATAAAGTTCATGTGCAATCTAAAATGGCTATTTTACATTGCACATGAACTTTGGGGGCACCTGTATATTAAAAACTGACCACATGCACCAGACACAATGCTAAGAATGCAAAGATGAAGAAAGGAAACTCAGTCTCTGCCTCATAAAGTTTGAAAGTAGTATACATGTCTAACATTCTTTTTTTAAACAATAACATCTTGAGGACAGAGACTGAGTCTTATTCAAAGTTTAGATGACTATTTGCATCCCCAAAAGGGCCTAATGTATTCAACAATATATTATCTGAAGACACTTCTCAACAGCAGTCAGCACATCTATCCTTCTTAAAACCATCTTCTGGTTTTCCTCTTACTTCATCAATCATTCTCTTTCAGTTTCCCATTCTAGATCTTCCTTCTTTAAATAAGTGGGTCACTAAAAATATTTTGAGACAGACTGTGTTATGTGTTATGGTTCATTATTCACTTCCAAGAAACACAGTCAACAGCATCCTTCCTGGTACACCCGCCCAAATTTCAACTTGCTCAGCTTATCAATGTTGCAGGGAGGGCTTCGTTTGTTTCTGTCTCCACCATGGAGGTGGGAAGAAAGCACTTTCACAAGATGATTTTCTATGATTTTATAAGTGAGTCAAAGGTGTCTCAAAGCCCTGAGTGTTTGCAACAAGCTTTCAGGGACCCTACTCTTTCCCACGCCAACAACTTTTCAGTAGTTTCAAGAATTTTGAAGAGGCCAAACTTCACTGACAAGTAGGGAGAGGAGTGGGCATCCACTGAAGTGACTGAGGAAAACATCACCACTGTGGGAAAATGGTTCACAAAAACAATCAAGTGACATTTAAGGACACTGAAGCAGATGGTTCTATGGCAGGGTCCAAAAATGGCACGACTATCTTGAAGTCTGGAAAGTTTCATCTCAAACTCACACTTTGACAGATGAGCACAAGTGTATCTGAGAATGGTGTGAAGAAATGCTGGTCAGATTCAACAGAGGCAGGGCTAGACGTGTTTTTGACATCATTACTAGAAATGAAACCTGGATTTACTTACTGGTTTGATCCTGAGAATAAGCATCAGTTGATAGTGTGGATTTTCCCCATAAAAATTTTCCCAGTGAAAATCCATCAACAAAATGAAGTGGTTCTAAAGTGTCGAAAAGAAAATGGGGGCAACTTTCTTTTCCCAAAGCAATCATGTTGCAACTGTTCCTCTGGAGGAACAAAGGACTGTCACTGCTCAGTGGCACACAATAGTACACCTACCAAAAGTTTTCAGGAAGCTTCAACAGCAGTGGCCAAGGACAGAACAGCAGGAGACCATCTTGCACCATGACAATGTATCTGCCACACAGCCAACATCGCCATTCAGTTCCTGGAGTCCACAAAACTGGACTGATGACTCATCTACCCTACAGTCCTAACCTGGCCCCATGTGATTATTTCTTAGTCCTTACATTAAAAAACTGCATGCACCGAAGAAAGTTCTCCAGCCATGAAGAAGCTGTTCATGCCTACAAAAATGAGCTTGAAGAAAATGAATGGAAATGGTGTTTTCAAAAATGGTTTACAAGAATGCAAAAGTACCTAGAATGTCATGGCAATTATTTTGAGAAAATATAGTAATCTAAATGATTTAATGTTTCTTAATTTTGTGTCTCTCAAAACTTTTGTAGTGTCCCTAATATCACTTGAGGCCAGGAGTTTGATCAGCCAAGTCAACACAGTAAGACTCTGTCTCTACAAAAAAAATAAAGAAAATTAGCTGAGTGTGGTGGCACATGCCTGTAGTGCTAGCTGTTCAGGAGGCTGGGCAGGAGGGTCACTACAACCCAGAAGTTTCAGTCTGCAGTGAACTATGATTATACCACTACACTCCAGCCTGGGTAACAGAGCAAAACTGTATCTCTAAAAATAATAAAGTTGGACTCTTCCTCATATCACCCACAAAAATTAATTCATAACAGATCAGAAGAGCTAAAACTATAAAATTCTTAGAAGAAAACATAAAGGTTGGACAGCACCTGTGGCTCAGTGAACAGGGTACTGGGCATTGTGATGGGCGCCTGTAGTCCCAACTACTCGGGAGGCTGAGGCAAGAGAATCGCCTAAGCCCAAGAGCTGTAGGTTGTTGTGAGCTGTGACGCCACAGAGCTCTACCGAGAGCAACAAAGTGAGACTCTTGTCTCTAAGAAAGAAAACATAGAGGTAAATCTACAATGGTTTTCTAGATATGCCACATAAAACATATATACTAAAGAAAGGTTATAACTTGATTTCATCATAAGTTTTAAAATTTGTGCTTCCAAGAACACTATCAAGTGAAAATAAAATTCATAAAATGGGAGAAAATAACTGCAAATCATAAGTCTGATAAGGGTCTAGTATAAGATGACCAGACCTCTCGCTTTTGGCTGGACAGTCCCGATTTTTAACAATTTGTCCTGCGTCCCACGGCATTTTTAAAAAGTCCCGAGTTTTGGGAAAAATGCACGACAAGCTAGGGAACAGCAGGAGAATGGGAAGAGAATATATGTTTTTAGGCTGCTGAAAAGGTTAATGTAACTCCATTTGGGAATGAAGAGGTTAATGTAACTTCATTTGGAAATGAAAAGGCTAATGTAAACGCCCTACTCCCTTCCTGGGCAAGGTCGCCCAGGTGGAATCCCTATCAGAAGGAGACTGGCTCTGCTTCTAGGCAAGGACAATTAGCTCAGAAGGAGCCAAACTGTCTGGAACAAACAAGTGTCCCCCCCCCCAAAGGGTCCCTAACCATAAACAGCTCAGCCCCCCAACAAAACACCCAATGCACTTTAAAAACCTCAGCTCGCTTCACTAGGGGGTCGCCCTTCCTCCAGCCACGCTGAAGGGAACAGTGGCCCAGGCATATGCTTGCAAAATAAAGCATTTTTTGTCTTTACATGTGTGTGGTGGTCTCTCAGTAGCAATTCTGGTCCCAATAGTGCCATATGGCTATTTCACCAAGATACGAGTTTTATATTATTTTTGTTAATTGTATAATGTTAAACTTTAATAATAACAAATAATTGTTGAGAACTGCTTATCAAAGTTTGCATTGTTATCAGTTGTTAGAATTCAACCACCATTGTTTGGACTTAATGAACAATGGTATTTTTTGGCATTGGCAACCACAAAAACATTTTGTAACTAGCGTGCTAGTGCTAGTTAAACAAATGATGTCAACAAATCAGCTATTTGGATAATTTAGGTAAGTAATTTATTTATTTATTTATTTCATGAATTTAGCAGACAGTACTCATATTATTTATATTTTATAGTGGCGGCAAAAAGTCTAGCGCTGGCCTTGAAAGTGATACTTACAACTTACAAGGTGTCATTATTAAAAAAATATATTGATAAGGAAAAGGTTAACTCTTGGGCATCAGCAAAAATCACAATAGAGAACAAATGTCTAGAAATATTTCATCATTTTGAAACAAACCATGGTCCATACAATAATGCACTAAAAATTGTGGAATATATGCTGTCCTTACCAGGAACTAATGCTGTGACTGAACATGTTTTTTTCTACGGTAAATAAAGTGTGGACATCAGAAAAATCACAATTAAGTGTTGAGACTTTGAAAGCCATTTTATGTATGAAATATAATTTAACAAATTCTTATGAAAAATTTCATGACCTTTTAAACAATGACAGCAATCTACTAAAAAAAAATTCACTCAAATGAGAAATATGCCAAAGAATAAAATAATACTATACATAATTCTTTTTTTTTTTTTGACCAGGGCTGAGTTTGAACCCGCCACCTTTGGCATTTGAGCCACAGGCACCGCCCTATACATATTTTTAATGTATTATATCTGTAACTTGTACTTAAGTTGAAATTTAAAAAATATATATTACAATGCTATTTTTGCATTCTATGAAAATTTTTGTTGCTCTATAAAGACCAAATTTTTAATTAAGAGCCCCCTCCCCCCAGTCAATGGTGTCCCGCTTTACCAATGTTAAAATCTGGTCACCTTAGTCTAGTATCCAAAACACAAAGAATTCTTACAATTAAAAATGGGCAAATGATCTGAATAGGTATTTTTTCAAAGCAGATACACAAATCTAACAGGCACATAGAAAGAGGCTCAGCACCTTCAATCATCAGAGAAATGCAAATGAAAACCACAATGAGATGCCACTTCACATACAGTGGCTATAGAGAAAAAAAAAAAGACAGTAACATGTAGTGGTGAGGGTATGGCAAAACTGGAACTCTTTTTTTTTTTTTTTTTTTT
>NW_003852409.1:9733061-9734218 GCF_000181295.1 Otolemur garnettii | reverse complement strand
TTGTTTGGCGGGCCCGGGCTGGGGATTCGAACCCACCACCTTAGGTGTATGTGGCTGGCGCCTTAGCCGCTTGAGCCACAGGCGCCGAGCCAAAACTGGAACTCTTAATGTAAAATGACAAACCACTTTAGAAAAAATTCTGTCAGTTCAGCAAATGGTTAAACATATGATGTTAGAATTCCACTCCTAGATGATATGCTCAGGAGAAGTAAAACACATGTCCACACAAAAACTTTTACATGAATATTCACAGCTCATTATTCATGTTAGCCAATAACTGAAACAACCAACATGTCTATCAACTAATGAACAGATAAATAAAAGTGCCTGCCCTTGGGGGTACTCGGGAAATGTAGGTTTTCCTAGAAAACCAGGTTTCTTTTAGGGGTGATAAATATGTTCTAATATTAATTATGGTGGTAACTGCACAGCTCTGTGAATCTCATTCAATTGTATACTTTAAGTGGATGAACTGTATGATACAGAAAATATATCTCAATAAAGCTGTTAGAAAAAAATACATACAGCTCAAAATTTGAGGCTGAAAGAAAGCACATGCAGAGAAATTTTGCCTCAGAAACTTAAGACAGGCGTTGTGGCATGCACCTGTAGTCCTAGCTCCTTGGGAGGCCGAGGCAAGAGAATCGCTTAAACCCAGGAGTTTGAGGTTGCTGTGAGCTGTGACGTCACAGCACTCTACCCAAGAGCAACACAGTGAGACTCTGTCTCAAACTATAAATAAATAAATAAATAAAAATGATCCCCAGAGTGATGTGGTTCTAAGACATAAATTTATACTGTTTTCTTTTTAAAAATCTTGTAGATAACTTTTTACTCAAAATTATCTAGCTTGAAATGGAATTAACCATAACATTTTTCTAGGCTTAAGTAATAATTTTATCTGTTTTTTGTTTGTTTTGTTTTTTTGAGACAGAGCCTCAAGCTGTCGCTCTGGGTAGAGTGCCATGGCATCATAAACTCCTGGGCTTAAGCGATTCTCTTGTCTCAGTCTCCAAAGGAGCTAGGACTACCAGTGCCTGCCACAACACCCGGCTTTTTTTTTTTTTTTTTTTGGTTGTAGTTGGTTGTCATTGTTGTTTGGCAGGCCCAGGCTGGATTAGAACCTGCCAGCTCTGGTATATATGGTTGGCACCTTA